>NW_015553274.1:1319704-1331246 GCF_001515605.1 Sinocyclocheilus anshuiensis
GTATTCTTTATTTCTTTTAGAGAATGGATAGATAAGGGTCTGGCTGCATATTAACAAACCCTATACTCAGATCAATACTCTGCCACAGTTCCTGAGCGACTGTAGTAATTTATTACATCATAAGTGATAAGACGGCAAAACAAATTGATCATGAATCCTGGTATACATTCAGGATCATCACAGGTCTCTCTCACTCTCCTTTTTCCTTTTTTACAAGGTCAATTTCCTTAGATTACATTAAAGCAGTCAGGGTTAATGGGCCTCTCAAAGAGGCTAATGGCCCGAAAATGTAACTTCATGCTTGTGCATCCAAACCTTAATAATGAAGCGATCAACATAGGACTGAAAATAACCGTGGCTGACAAAGCCATCCATCACCAGATCTTGAGAATATTCACTCACTTCCCTGATAGGCTCTTCCTAATACTCTGTTTACTACTCTTGACTGCTTTTGCCTTTCTTCTTCTCTCATATGACTTTTTGCCTGTCTCTTTTGTTCTGTGTCCTCCCGTAGGACATCAGCGCCAGGCACTAAACTTGTAATGGCCTGTCACTATCTCTGCCATACTGTGCTGAAAAGAAATTACTTTCTGATGGCAGTGCCTTACAGTGGCTATTCATCTTAATTCCTTTTTAATGAATGTAGCCATGTCTTCCATGACTCTTTTCAGAACTTCAGAAGTTAGTTTTTTTTACCCATCTATCTGACCTTGAGGCTGGCCTTTGCTGTGCAGTTCAACCTTTTGTTTTGGTGCATTTTAGTCATCTTTGCTTGGCATAAATGAGTGGGGGGAATAAAACAAAATGCAATAAGTAATAAATTAAAAATCAAAACAAAAATGAATGATGATGCATATAGCACAATAGATACAATATCAAGCTGAAGGCAGATGTCCTGGGTTTCTCATCCTGAAGGAGTGTGTATATACAGCATATATACACATTTACTGACAGGTATAGCAGCAGACATAAAAGCGGGAAGTGGGAGGTAAGTATAGCACAGGGAACGATAGAGAAGTGGGAAATGTGTATAAAGCCATTCACCATTATGTTCAACAATACTTTGTAAGAAATTATAGTCTGCCTCGACCAAACTTCATACCTTGAACAATAACGCATATGTCTGGCAGGCTCCTGTACTGACATCCTCTGTGCCAAGGTGGTCATAAAGGCACTGAATCACGAAGGAACTTCAATATTGTAGGCAGCGTCAATATTCCAAAGAGGCTTTTACCTTACCCCCACCTGCACCCCCCCACCCCATCCCGATGGACAAGTATCCAGACACATTAACTGTCTGTTGCATGAATTATTAAATCACAACAGGAAAAATAACTTTGTCTCCTTTTGATTCAAGACTTTAGTTGTTGTTTTTTTTCAAAATTATTTGTGCAGTTTTTAGTGGACTTATTTTATTTTATTATCTTCTTTTATCTTCTTTTATTTTATTTTCGAGGAAACGGTAATCACCCACGGAGGTTTGAATTTAACACCACAGTCTGAATGTTTAAAAATGTTTGCTTAAAGCAAAATATCTCTGCAAAATGTAGCAAAATAAGTCTCTTTTTGTTCATTTGTTCTAACTGGGACTATGATGCCACCTTATTTTATTCGCAAAGCCTGTCCAAACCAGCAGAGATGTGTTCGTTAACCCCATGTAAACATGAGCAGAACTGCTCTCTGTGGCAGAACAGGCCAGCAAATCTGTGTGCCTGTTTTTGGCAAGCACTGGGAGTAACTCAAGGTCTGGGAGCAAATTAATTGCTAGCTCATGGGGGGACTTCATAGAGGAGAAGAGGCTCTCTGAGCTCCATCAATTTATCTGAACAGATGGGTCGATGGAGATCGTGAGGATGAAACATGGAGCCATCACAGCTCAGCTCCTCTAAATACTATTGGATGTCGGGCAGGGAGAAGCCAGGGCTCCTTCCTGCTTGTGTGTTTTCTTCCTCATAGTTCATATGATTTGTTAACAGTGTGCAGTAGGCTGAAATTGTTGTTTAATGTCCTCGATCAGTCCATTTCTTTTCATTTTTCATTTTTCGTGGCTAACCAGTGGTGACAGGTCATAAGGGAGTGAAATTATGACTAACCAAGACAAACAAAATTAGTTATTTGATGAAAAGGGAACAGTGTCTTGTTTAGTCACTGAAGATAATGTACTTCACCAGCGAAATGCGGAGTAAACCAAGTTACGCTCTGGATATAAAATATTGTATTTTTTCATGTGTTATTTACATTTATAATTTTAATATATTTTTGTGTCTAAGACTCTATATAGCCCACATTCTCCTGTGGAAATGAATGATGTGAATAGATGTTCTAGACACTGAAGACTGGAACAATGGCTGCTGAAAATTTAGCTTTACCATCACAGGAATAAATTTCATTTAAAAAATATTCAAATAGAAAACAGGTATTTTAAATTGTAATAATATTTCACAATATTGCTTCTGTTACTGTATTTTTGATCTTATGAAATGTATCCTTGGTGAGCAAAAATTATTACTGACCCCAAACTTTTGAGCGGTAGTCTATTATGTTAAGAAATGCTGTATTAATGTGTATGATAACATTTCATCTTTCGAAACATTGTTATTGTGGTGCATGTGTATTTTCTGATAGGGTACTGTTCATAGATTTACAAAAGGCACTGTTTTTGTGGCAACATGGACCTTAAATATAGGACATATTGTAATTGATCTTGTATTTATCTTAAATATAGAAATTTTGATATTAATCAAAATAAGACATGAAATAAATGAATTTGGAAATTAAAAACACACCAATGACCTGAGAAATGTTTAGTCATTGGTGTGTTCATTTTCCAAAATGAAATAACAGGAGGCTGTTATCAGTCCTTTATTGATTGTCAATGGGGTCAGGCAAGATTGCATATATGTATATAAATGCTGTAAAGCATTTAATAGTTTCCTTTCTGAAAATACCCATTTTCTGTGCCATTTACCTCCAGGGTAACGACAATAAATGAGCTAGAGGCTTTTAAAAGGACTGCAGGGATCATATTTTTTTTTTGCTGATACATCCTGGCTAATGCATTTGTCAAAAACAACTGGCATAATCTGCTGCTACAACACACATTCCCTCACCACCAAAATGAATGAGATCCTTGAGCTTTGCTGAGCCAGCAGCATTTCAGTAGAGTTGCACATCAATAATTCCCTTCCTCTCCAATTTATCTAATGCCGAAACTGTAGCCTTTGGCTCTGGTTTTTCTCTTTGGCCCTTTTCGCACAGAGCATCTGAAGCCGGACTTTAGAGCATGGAGTACCTGTGTAGATGCAGGACAATAACAAGGGACTTGATTAGTTGAGGGTTTTGGAGACAGGCTAACTGTTTCCTCTAATGTCTCCAATGATGTTATGGAAATCAGTAGGTGTTAGTTTGCATGGTCCGTTCAATAGCCAAACAGGTGAGGAGAGTGCATGCTGTAATTGGGCCTCTGAGGGATCTTGCAAGAATCAGAGATTCAATCAGAAGGAAAGATCTCTATCAGAATCAATTAAAAGCATGACCTTCCACCCCCTGTGAGTGAGAGTCTCCAGTTGAACAACCCAGACCAGTGATCATTTTTACAGTTTTTTTGTTTCTAAGCATGACCTTCCACCCCCTGTGAGTGAGAGTCTCCAGTTGAACAACCCAGACCAGTGATCATTTTTACAGTTTTTTTGTTTCAATCATAGTTTTTGTATAAAAATATCCTGCAAATTTAGTATAGGTCTAATACTATAGTATAATATTTTCTCATATCATAATCATTAATTTGAGTCATTTGTACTAAGATGACATCTAATTTTCTATAGTTTATTTTCATTTTATTTTACACTACTGCTCAAAGGTTTGGGGTCAGTAAAATGTTTTTGAAAGAAGTCTCTTATACTCACCAAGGCTGCATTTATTTGATAAAAATACATTTATATATTTTAAAATGTAGTGTGATTTATTCCTGTGATGGCAAAGCTGAATTTTCAGTCGTTAGTGTCATATGATCCTTCAGAAATCATTCTAAGAAGCTGATTTGGTGCTCAAGAAACATTTCTCATTATTATCAATGATGAAAACAGTTGTGCCATTTAATAAAAAAAAATAAAAAAAACGTGGAAACCGTGATTCAATTTTTGTTTTGTTTTTTGATTCTTTGATGAACGGAAAGTTCAAAAGAACAGTGTTTATTTGAAATAGAATATGTTTGTATCATTATAAATGTATCATTTGTCACTTTTGATCAGTTTAATGCATCCTTGTTAAATAAAAGTATATTAAAAATCTTACTGACCCCAAACTTTTGAACGTTACTGTGCAAGTTATATTTTAATGAGAAAGTACAAAATATTATTTTAAGCATGTATTAACATTTAAATATTTAACAAAACTTTAGTTATTCATTCTGTGTTCTAGTGCATATTTACAATGTGACTTTCACATTCTGACTAGCTGAAGGTCACTAGTGCATTCGGGGGTTTCTTTTTTTTTTATTATTATTATTTTTTGTGTGTGTGTGCGTGCACATAAGATATGTACATATGGGCAATTCTACAGAACTGGTCTAAACTGCTGTCCCACAACCAAAAAAACACATTTAAAAAGCATTTAAGTATTCAAATCGTAGATGTTTACTAAGTACAAACATCCTTGTATTCTCTATTGAAACCCACAATAATATTTAAAATATTAGTAAGCTTAATATATATAAAATCCTCATTTATTGGGTACTTTCAATTGGGAGGTGGCTGTCCCGAACCCTAGCCCCTAAATTTTAACTTATGAAAATGATATTGACATATTTTTTAGTATTTTTTTCCATTGTTGTTTTTAAAAATATCTTTTTGATTCTTTTAAAAAGTGAAATAAAATAAACAAATGTATTTTATATTTTCTTTGTAAATTATGAAACTTTGTTAAAAAATGTGTCCCGCATTTTCCATGTCAGTAGTCCATTGACTGAGACTGAAATTAACTACACCCCTACATTTATGATCAGGAACTATTTATGTGTCACTCTCTCTCATAGCTACAGGGTGAGTAGATAGGCCCCATCATTTTGAGCACACATTTTTGGGAGTTATTCTGTATTTAATTTTTATGTGTGTACAACTGTTCAGAACTGTGCTAGCTAACCGTGTGCTGATTAGCATCTTTGAGAAATTGTCACGACCGAAACATGTCATCATTGTTTCGGTAGTGGCAAAAGGGAACACATAATTCTCATATTTGGGGGAAATAAACAAAATTTTAATACAGTTATGCAGTTTTTTAGTATTTTAGTATGTTTTAGTAGTGTTTTAGTATGCAAGTTAAAATTCTGTAATGTGATGTGGTCGCTACCAAAGCATTACCGAAAATGTGCAGTCACTACCGAAACATGGGATGTTTTGTCAAAAATAAAGTATACTGAATTATCAACTAAGGTGTTATGATAGTTTTTGGTTCAATGTATATTCAAACTAATGAATGCTTAAATTTGAAATCAGTATGATCAACGTTTTGTCTTTTACAAAGAAAAATTGGATTCAAAATACAACAAATCTCATAATGTACATAACATAATGTCGTACAATGTAGATGTAAGCAAAATCTTAATGGGTCAATATAACCCTTCTAATTAAATTATTATTACTGTGTTTCGGTAGTGACAAATTTGGGGAGAGGACAAATATTCCAAAAATGTATGAAAATGTATTTGGAAAATAAAATTTTTTTCAAGACATTTTTAACTCTGACTTTGGACCAATCCTGTAGAATGGCCCATATATATCTGATTTGGTAATGGCTATTTGACACTAATTCCATTAACTGGCAGGGTTCAAGCTTTATTGCTTGTTTACCAAAGAAATTCTGATTCTTTTGCTGTTTTTCTTTATAACGAGTCTTCAAAAGCAAAGCTTTGACCACATACGCATCGCTTCACAATGGCCAGATGTACAACAAGTGCAGGAAATGTGGATTTGTGGAATGTGGATGTTGTTTATGTTTATGCAGGCAGATAATCAGATGTGTCTCTTTTGGAAATAATAGATTTACATTTACATTTACATTTAGTCATTTAGCAGACGCTTTTATCCAAAGCGACTTACAATTGGGAGCAAACTGGAGTGATTTAGCGTTTTAGATAAAAGGGTCCCTATGACTGACCTGGCTCTATGCACTACAAAGGCCACTGCACAGGCGATCAGCAAGGCCATGGACAACTTGGTGGAGCTGGAATGCCAACTTTGGCTTAATTTAATGGAGATCAGGCACGCTGACAGGGTCGCCTTCCTCGACTCCCCAGTCTCTCCAAAGGGACTTTTCGGGCCAGCCGTGGATGGATTCGCTGAACAGTTTATGGCAGCTCAGAAGTCTTCGCAGGAAATGTGATTCTTCCTGCTGAAGTGTTCCAGTTCCAAAAACCATAGAACGAGGTTACTCACTCCAGTTTGCTCACAGGCCACCTCGCTTCAGAGGTATTATTCAAACTTCAATACAGGACAACAATGCTCACGTTCTCTGGGCTGAAGTGCAAACTTTGCTTGCAAAAGGAGCTGTAGAGACAGATCTTCCAGCAAACAGTAAGTCAGGGTTTTACAGCCGCTACTTCCTCGTTCCCAAGAGAGAGGGCGGGCTCAGGCCCTTTCTCAATCTCAGGCATCTAAATCGCAAGCTTATGAATCAGCCGATCAAGATGCTAACTTTGAAACAGATCCTTGTGCATTTGCCCCGGGGACTGGTTTTTATCGGTGGATCTGAAAGATGCTTACTTTCACATCCAGAAAGCCCTCATCACAGACCGTTCTTGAGATTCGCGTTCGAGGGGGTGGCTTATCAATATACAGTCCTTCCATTCAGACTATCCCTGGCCCCACGCACTGAGGCAGAGGGGAATCTGTATCATGAATTACCTCAACGACTGGCTTTTGCTAGCCAGATCAGAACAGGAACTAATCGCTCACAGGTCGCTGCTACTCTGCTACTGCCATCTGGAGCGACTTGGGCTAAAAATCAATTTAGCCAACAGTTCTCTGTCTCCCAGCCCGCGAATCGTCTTCCTGGGGACAGTGATCAATTCAAATGCTGGACTTTGCGTACCATGCTTCACATGCAGCCCCTTCAATTTTGGCTTAAAGCCCATGTACTGTCCCACGCTTGGCGCCGGGAGTGTCTTCGTTTCAGGTACACCAACCACTGCATCAAAGCTCTGGCCCCTTGGAGCAATTCTTGCCTGTTTCAGTCAAGCGTCCCATTGGGGCTGACCTCCAGGACTAAGGTAGTCACAACAAATGCCTCCAACACAGGTTGGGGAGCACTGTACGAGGGCAGACCGGCGTTCGGCTCCTGGTGACTCCTGGTTTCTTTGGCCCTGAAAGCCTTCCTACCAGCCTTAAAGGGGCACCACGTCCTGGTCTGCTCGCTAGCCTTCATAAAGGTAGCCTTCATAAATCACAAAGATGGTCTCAGGTCACGCTCCCTTTACAGGATGGTGTGGTCCTGGTGGCCCTTTTCTGGAGGAATCAGACGTGGTTCCCCGAGTTGATTCAGCTGCTATCGGCAGCCCCCTGGCCGATACCATTGAGGAGAGACCTACTCTTGCAAGCAAGAGGAATGATTTGGCAACCCAGACCTGAGCTGTGGAACCTTCATGTTTGGCCACTCGACGGGAACCTTTACAGTTCCCCGCAAGTGTAACTAATACCATTTTGCATGCTAGAACACCGTCTACAAGACGCCTCTATGCCCTTAAATGGTCAGTCTTTTCTGACTGGTGTGCAGCACGCAGCCTGGACCCGTCCTCTTGTGGCGTGACAAACATGCTCACTTTTTTGCAACAACTGTTGGATAAGGGGCACACCCCTTCCACGCTCAAAGTCTACGTGGCAGCCATCGTGGCGAATTATGCTCTAGTGGCGGGCCAGTCAGTCGGCAAAAATGACCTTGTTTTTAAATTTCTGAGGCCCTCCCTTTGAGCCGCTCCAGACCACCCACCTTTTGGCGTTAGCATCGGTCAAGCGAGTAGGTGACTTGCAAGCACTGTCAGTCAGTGCTTCATGCCTTGAGTTTGAGCATAAGGACTGTAAAGTCATCCTCAAACCAAGACACAGCTATGTGCTTAAGGTGCTCTCTATCTCGTTGGATAGTCAATGCTGTAGCCCTGGCTTATGCCACAGAGGGCTTGTAATGCCCTATTGGGGTGAGGCCCACTCCACTCGAGGGATGGCCTCCTCCTGGGCGTGGTCCAGTGGGATCTGTATTGATGACATCTCTGCGGCCACAGGCTGGTTGCCACCATCAACCTTTACAAGGTTTTATAATTTAGACGTCCCTGCCCTCCAGGCACAGATCTTGTCTGCTTAAATTCACCTATTCTCTTCTTTGAGTGGAAAAGGTTTTGTTATGTAGTCCACAGCAGGCTAGCTTGGGGCTCATTCTTAGGGGCCCTCATTTCGGGCGCTGTGGGACTGGGACTTAGTTCTGCATTTACTAATAGCACTGCGCTGTTGGATGCATTCCTCATAAGCGTGAATACGCAACGGGAGAGACCGTTTCAAAGGGAACACTCCGGTTACTAACGTAACCTCAGTTCCCTGAGATAAGGGAACTAGCGTTGCGTAAGCTGGCGTGCTATAAGTCTACATGCGAGTCGATGGCTGTTGCTGACAGTCCAATGATTCTGATGAATGGCACTCTGAGCTGTCTTATATAGTAATCGGCTCCTCCCCTTTTTGCGGGTTGAAGCCCCATTTGTTCGTGAAAACAAATCAGGCTTCAGTATCAAAGTAAACAGAAGTTTCCCCATAAGCATGTATAAACAACTCTTATCTCAGGGAACCGAGGTTACGTTAGTAACCGGAGCATTTTTTAAAAGTGTTTTCTCTCTGTGTCCATCTGTCATCACTAGTCATCTAATTATAGACAAGAATGTAATGAACTCAGCCACCTGCAATGTTTTAAAGCCAGTTGGCTGATGGTGCTTGGAAAAATTGGCGTCCTTCTGTTCAAGGGAAAAGATGGTCAGTCGTGTATGGCGTAGGCATAGCTCTTTATTTACAGAAACTTGCTTGATGTGGAGACTAAAAATCAAGCTTGATGGATGTCTTTAGCCTAATTTTATATTTGGGAGTCTAGAATGAAATGCAATTTTATAAGAGTTATACTACATTTAATAAATATGAATTTAATGCATTGTTTATTTTTTATGCACTTGCACTCGTCTTTATCAAGTGCTATATTAGATGAAGGCTTTTCTCTTCTATCTTTAAAACAATTTCGACCTTATGTTTCCATGGATACATATCAGCAATTAGCATGTTATCCACTCCATTACTACCTTTACATTCATCATATTCACAGTAATTGTTTACTTTGTAAGCAAAGATAGAAAATGTTTGTAGCTTATGATTAAGATTGTGTCGGTGGTGATATGACTTAAAGTACTATCTTACCATCAAGGAGGTTGTTGTCTGTTTGTTTTTCTCCCTAAGATTATCCTGCTGTGACATAATTAATGTAAATTAACCTAATCACACCTAGAACTCTGTAAAAATCATTCAAAGAAGCAATCTCATATCATTTTTAATTATCTATATTGCTGAAGCAGGTGTAGCTTTACAGTGAGATAACAGTGGATCGGGTTTCTCCAGTTTGAAATCTCTTTGAACATGCTGCACATTCACAGTGAGATCATGTAAATGATGAAACATTTTTTCATGTTTTTTCAAAGGTATATTTCATGATGTTTGCATAGTGTGTGCAAATTGGGCCTAAAAGTGCTGCGGGGAACAAATGCAATATAAGTGCACTGAGTTGAAGCTATTGTAATTTCTGATTTTGTGTCCTGGATGACTTGGAAATAGAATATACGGTATAAAATAAAGAGAGTCCTGTTTTATCCATCAGGAATTGATTGGAGAATAAAATGGGCTTTTATATTGCTTGTTTATTCTTATATTGAGGTGAATGGGAATGGTAGTGTCTATAAAAGTTGTTTAGAGGCAGAGAAAGGTTTTTTTCCATCTTTAGAATAACTCCGGAATAGGGGTCGACCGATATGTGTTTTTCAGGGCCGATACCGATTATTACAGCCCAAGTAGACCGATAACAGGTATTTTGATCCGATATATATGTCTGGTGTAAAAATTTAAATTAATGTCAAAATTAAGAATAACAAGGGCTCTGACAAAAACTGCCTTCACTGGTGTTGGTTGTACTTCTTACTCTTGTCTTCTTCCATGCATCCATCTACAATAAGGGTAATATAAAGAGAGAGTTAACAGTGGGACCACTGTATGCTTCATGATTAAGCCTATGAATACTGTACTACAACTAAACAGCTTGGGGAAATGTAAGTATTTGGCTTCAATCATTTACATGTTAGAAATGTATGTGTAATCGCATAACCTCTCATAATTCTTCATTGATTCTTTTCTGATGACTAAATCATAACCTACAAGAGGTGACTGTTCAATTCATCATCTAATGCACACCAATTGATTAACTGAAAAAAGCACAATGTATATAATAAGTGTAAATAATTTAATTGTCTTTATAGTTCCATTGTAGAAGTTGTTAAAAAGACCGCAGCTATTTTAATGAAACTATAACACTAATAGCCTATTTTAGGCAAACTTGGTTCAAAAGTCATCCTAATCTTAGTCTACGTGACTAATTTCCATTAGTTTTCATTTACAGTGCAGTGCAAATGAAGGCATAAAACAATTAATTTATCTTTTAATCAAATGAGAGTTAAGATCTATTTTTGGCAAACAAAGGGGTTTACTATTAAAATAAAAACATGGAAGAAATAGCGTATTGTGTGATTATTCTTTTAAACAAAAGTTGTAATAATTGTAGTAGTAGTAGTAGTAGTAGTAGCTAAACCGAACTTTTATTTTGATGGGTTGCCATGAGGACCTTTTAAGTTTCTGTAGCGTATGTATATGATATGACAATAGTTTTACTCAAATGAAACGGTCAAATGCTCATGAAGTAACTCTCAGAGCAGTTCTGGGGATGTTGTTCATGTATTTATGTCCTCATTTAACTCTATTTTTGGCAAGCAAAGGGGTTTACTATTAAAATTAAAACATGGAAGGAATAGCGTATTGTGTGATTATTCTTTTAAACAAAAGTTGTAATAATTGCTGTAGTAGTAGTAGTAGTAGCTAAACCGAACTTTTATTTTGATGGGTTGCCATGAGGACCTTTTAAGTTTCTGTAGCGTATGTATATGATATGACAATAGTTTTACTCAAATGAAACGGTCAAATGCTCATGAAGTAACTCTCAGAGTAGTTCTGGGTAGTGCTGTGTTCAAAATATTGATACAACGATGTATCGTCACAGAGATTTGACGATACGAGTATCGATACAGCTGGCCCTGTATCGATATTGTGGCACGTGTGCAGCAGTGGAACACGCTTAATTTGTTTAAAATTTTACATTTAAAATTGAGTAGAAAAGTGCGAGGTTTCTAAAAAAGAATGAATAGAGCATATATAGGCTACAACCAGGTTTAATCTGGCCGCAGAGGAACACAACTGGGTTGCCT
>NW_015553274.1:1331260-1340356 GCF_001515605.1 Sinocyclocheilus anshuiensis
GCTAAGTGTGCTACTTATCTTTGTCAACCTGCCAACCATGTGCAAGCGCGCTCTCTCCACTGTGGATAAACGCGCTTGCTTTCTGAAAACAGCGGTTAGCTTGCAGTTTAGCGATCTCCACTTCAATAATCTATTCTCAGAAAAGTGTGATTCATCAACTGTTCATTTACAACACAGAGAGAGAGAGAGAGAGAGAGAGAGAGGCTGTGTATGTATGAATTACCACCGTTTTGCCGCGTTTCTCTATTAACAGTAAAGCTGTGGCTTTAATTCCTTTAGAAACAATGATGCTACCAGCTCCTTGTTGAGAAAGATAATGTAGCTCTTGAGCGATTAAGCTATTTAGTTGATAAAACTGCGGGGCAGCGCTAAAAAGTTTGTTCCTGAATGTCTGAGTTCGGCCACAACGTGATCCGTGTGTGTGACTGCACCAAACTGCTTCTGTTTTAGTGTTGGGTCGTTCTTGAACGATTCGTTGGTGATACACAGCCCTAGTTCTGGGGATGTTGTTCATGTATTTATGTCCTCGTTTAGTGAGACGGCAGATGCTGAAAACACTGCAAGTGTCATGCACTTCAGTATGTGTGTAGTAAACAAAACCGTGCGTCTGTGCCATCCACATATACAGAGACACGCAGAACATGCAGGATTCATATTTAAATAGTCTTTTTGCGGCTTAATATTTACAGATACTAGTCCATAGAGCGAGTCGATTTAAGTGTACTGACCTACTTTTGATTAATTCATCCAAACTTTGACTAATTCTGTGACATTCCATGTTATACAGTACATTCCATTTATGTGACTGGATTCTGAGATTCCGGCTGCGTTTTCCCCATCGCGGAAACTATAAATAGATAATATTGAGGTGTTTTGCAACTTCAGTGTAGTGGATTGTGATTTATTGCAATTTCAGCAACGTCTGCTGCTGCCTTGGAGAGACAACTGATGCATGATCACTGAAGCAGCTCCAGTTAGCATGTGCTTTTGGTGTGAGAGTGCAACATTTTCAGTGCCTCTAGCCTTCCACGCTGATTGGTCGGACTCGTGACTCCCAACAAATCAGATGGGCGGTGGGCAGAGATTGCTCTAGGCCACAGAGTGGTGAGTTCCGACTGGCTGCATCAGAGCCAGATAGCATGTTTCAAAATTAAATTATTTTATCGCCAAATCGGTTTTGAAAATGACCGATACCGCTAATCATAAAAATGCTTAATATCGGTGTCGATAATCGGCCGACCCCTTCTCAGGAATCACTCGCAAATGCCACTGCATTTTATTAATAAAGTCAACAGGGTCAGATGTAATTTCTTGTTGTCTTAAGCCCTATTCGCACTGGATTAGTATTATCTGGGGACCTTGTGTGATTTTGAAATTACCCCCCCACATCTGAATTTCGTGTGGCGCATTCGCACGGGATAAGCGAAGCCCGTGATTTTACTCGAATTTACTGACTGACTTATCTCCCGGATATGATGTCAAGGCTTTGAGAGTCCCGTTCTATGGTCCGGTAAAATGGATAAAAAAAAAAAGAGAAACCAATATAGTTTCGTGCCCTGTGACATTTACATTTCACCAGGTTAAAATAATATCTCAAGCTTTATGCTTGATTTATTTGTAACACATTAACCTCAAAACCTTTTCAGCTTTTTCTTTCTACAAATTGTATGGTGTAGCGATATAACAGCACCCAAAATACTATCAAACACTCCAACGCAGCTCCATTCTTCGCGGAAGATGGATAAAAAGGCGCACAGCAAACAAAAACCTCGAAAAATGATATGCGACCCGCCAAATGCTGGCCGAATCACAGAGATGCCGATTCGCACGGGACTAATATTAGCACAGGACCTGGGTGTTCGGCGAAATATGGTAGGTCATTTGCGGGGGAATTTTTACTTTACAAATTACAGACATGGCCGATTCGCACGGGATTAAGATCACAGACAACCTCCGCAATTATTACAAATGACTGGAGGTCACCAGGTAATACTAATCCCGTGCGAATAGGGCTTTAAATTGGTGCTTGCTGAGCTTCTGTCAGCTTTGTCATTGATTCCTTTGCTCCAGTCTTCCTATTGTATCTAATTCATGTGTGCTATGTTCTGACATTGTTGGCTGGATTGCTTCAAGCTTTGTGTAGATGCCACTGCTGTTCAGCTCCAGTGGGCCATGTCATGAGAATCACTGAGATTAGAGAGCAGTGAATTGTTTTAAGGAAATGCTCATGTCTCTGAATCAGTCAACAGTACGACTGGTGAAACTTTACAGTAGATACAACACAAGAAAAAAGCACTGCTGGAGATAGAGTGGCCACTGGCATAAAGAAATAAGTAATGGATGAACATATGAGTAAATGCAACATAATGAATGAAATCCAGGGTTTACTACAAGTTAGGCGCAATTACATGGATAGTTCACCCCAAATTCTGTCATCATTTATTCACCTTCGAGTTGTTCCAACTTGAGTTTCTTCTGTTGAGCACAAAAGAAGATATTTTGAAGAATGTTGGTAGCCAAAAAGTTGCTGGTAGTCATTGACTTTCATAGCATTTTTTTCCATACTATGGAAGTGAATGGCTACCAGCAACCATTTGATTACATTTGATCTTGTTTTGTGTTCAACATAAGAAAAATTCATACAGGTTTGGAACAACATGAAAGTGAGTAAACTGACAAAATGTGTCATTTTTGGGTGAACTTAACAGCATTTGTGACATAATGGTGATTATCACAGGTTTTAAAAAAAGAGGTTTTGGTGCGGTATTAAGAACTGAATTAGAAATGTGGCCAATTTTTGGGGCATTTAAAAGTAACAATGTGAGGCTTATAATTTTATAAAAACACTTAAATTAATTCTTCTTTTCAAATCTGTGTATTATTTGAGCTGTAAAGCTGTTTAAATCTTTTTTTTCTTTTAGTTGTCAAAATGTTGTAAAGTTATATACTGTATATATATATATATATATATATATATAAATAACTACACAGAAAAGGTTAATAAGCAATTTCTTAGCACTAAAATCATGTAACCCAGTTTTTTGCTTTTTAAAAGAAAAGGAGGGACAAATTGTATCACGTGGCTTTTCAGTTTCGGATTGCTAAGTAGTAAGGCGTGGCCAAAGCCAGGTAAAGGACTTATTTACCGTGTTTGCAAGTACTTGTTAGAAGAAGCAGTTGAGCGACAGAAGAGAACTGCAGCTTGTACGTGTTTTGTTTCTTTTCTCGTTAAATTTTAGTGCGGTTGTCGTTGTTAGGATACATTGTTTTGCTTATTGTGTTTACCGTGGTAAATGCGTGCTGAAGTCGCATTTGTTCTCATGCATATCGCGTGGTTGACATATTTTTTGTCAACGTCTGAACAATTAATACTAGCACTTACCTAATCTATTCTATTCTATTCATTTTTTTCTAATTTATTAACATTTATTATGTGTACTGTGCTAGACCAACTGAGACTTGTCACATCACTTGTATACTGTTGCTCTCTTGTTGGTCAGATTGCTTCTTTTGTTCTCCTCATTTTGTTGTCGCTTTGGATAAAAGCATCTGCTAAATGATTAAATGTAAAATAATTTTTTGTTGTAATCATTATTGTACCACAAGTGCTGTCAATTGAGCTTAACTTGTGTTGAAACCGGAATATTCCTTTAAGAGCCCCATATCAAGGGTGTGCATTTCCGTAAAGGACGGGATCCAGGTTGTTAAACGGTCTCTGGCTTTTTTTTTTCAAAGTCTGACAACCCTGTCATCATATTTCCATTAGGAAACACATCTCACAGCTGCTGTCAAAAACATCAGCCATGTGCACTTGGGCTCTCTGCAAAGCTCAGACTCTGCGCTTGACCTTCAGGTGATCCAAAAGCAGTCATACACTGAAGCTTTTTTAACTTTAATTATGAATTACTAGAGAAACCAGCAGCAAACGGCAATCCATTCACCTGGCGATTAACACACAGGCTTTGTTGTGATTATAATGATTTTTTTAAAGAGGTGACCTCAGGGTTGTGGATTATCCTGTGGTGTTTTGCAGGGCCTGTGTGCAAATGTTTTCAGCTTAACCAAGATCTATTTGATTGCAAATCATGGAACCCTGAAACAGAGCTGTGGTTCACATGCACCGTACAACACTATTACATCACTGACTTACCGAGCAAGCATGAACGTTTCCCCAGGTAATAATACTTAATTCATTTGATTTTTGCAGTACTTACAAAAGATTGGTATATTTGGTCCAGGCTACCTGGCAGTTCTTTCAATGCTGCCCAAGACTTGCTGCCCCCTTCTGTGTTGTTACTTTTTAAACGTCTAACCAAAATAAAAGACTCAAGCCTTAAATTATTCAGAAATTCTGCCAAAGTATAGAACATTATCTTATAAGGGGTTTAACATTAATTAGCATAAAATACAGTACATTTTAGCACACGTTTTTGTGAGTTGGTATTATAGCAGTTTATATGCTAATTTTGCATGTTATTTTACACATTTATGAGAGTGTGAATGAGTTCTGGTGCTATAACTATCATCTAGATGGCTAAATGCATATAATCTCATTTCTCTGTGAAAGAGCGTGACATTGTAGCTCAAACGAATTGGTGAGGCAGCCACATACAGTGCAAAGAACAAAATGTAGTGTGGAAATGGCAAAAGCTCTGTTTTTGATGTTGTATTTAAGTTATACTAAAGATTTAAGACTACATAGCATATAGTAACAAAAAATGCATTTTAGAGTAAAAAGTAAAGCATGCAGCAGATATTGTCTGATATGATATTGTCTATTTATCATTATTTAACTTAATCATTATCATATGCATACAGAATCTTTGATAACTATCTCAAATAGTGGTAAGCACAAATAAGATACATTTTTTCAGTCGAACAGACTCGTATTTTGACATTTTTAATCTGTTCCTATTGTGAATTGATTAAGTAATGAAGTTTCTCACAAACCTTTTGGGTGGAAAAAATAATAATGTCAGAGTACATGCAGTAAAATATGAAATGTTCAGAAATGACCTCAAAACCTTATAGAATTTTATAAGGTTTTAAAGAGAGAAAAAGGGAGAGAGGAGGAGGCAATACATAAGGTACTTTTTGGACGGAGCCTCTACCTTGGGGACTTCGTACCTCGATTCTTTCAGCCTGCTTTATGCAGGACTTTGAATCCTTCAAACCTTGAACATCCAGGTAAAGAGTTTGCATTTAGACATCTGCTTCTGATGTACAGAGAACAGAAGAGCTTTTTGATGAGAGATGAGATCAGCAGAGACCAGCTTTCACCTGCATGCCTGTTTTTTTCATGTCCCAGCTGCATGGCCAGGTGTTTAAAACAGAAGAGCCTCTTAAAGTCATGGAGGCCACTCACATAAAGCCAGAAGTTTGCAGGTGGGTGTCATTTTTAACTCAAGAGAGAATGTGTAGGTTAATGTGATGAATTTTAAAGGTATAATTTCCTTTAAGAAAAAAAGAAGAAAAAAATAAACAAAATTATGTCATTTACTCACCCTAATGTTGTTCCAAACCTGTATGACAGTGAATAGCTATCAAATGCTATCAAATATGGGTCAAATGCTAGCAAAAGCTATCAAATGTCTAGTCTTTAATGTTGCATAATCATTCAGAAAGCATTGTAATATGCTGATTTGGTGCTCAAGAAACATTTCTTATTATTATCAATGATGAAAACACACAATATTTTTGTGGAAACTGTCATATTATTTTTTTCCAGGATCCTTTGATGAATATAAAGTTCAAAAGAACAGCATTTATTTGAAATGGAAGTCTTCTGTAATATAAAAGTCTTTACTGTCACGTTTGATAAATTTAATGCATCTTTGCTAAATAATTTTTAAAGTTTTAATTTCTTAAAGGTGACATATCATGAAAATCTGACTTTTCCCGGTTTTAAGTGCTATAATCAGGTCCCCGGTGCATCTACCAACCAAGGAAACGTGAAAAAGATTAACTCAGTAACTTTGTTTTGGTAAGCCTTTTTTTCTGCAGGCGTCTGAAAAAACGAGCGCGTCTGATTTCGCTCGCTTGGTGACGTGGCAAAGGGATCTC
The DNA here is from genome assembly GCF_001515605.1 of Sinocyclocheilus anshuiensis. Lineage (NCBI taxonomy): Eukaryota > Metazoa > Chordata > Actinopteri > Cypriniformes > Cyprinidae > Sinocyclocheilus > Sinocyclocheilus anshuiensis. The sequence goes on from NW_015553274.1 coordinate 1,337,324, forward strand.
ATTATAATATTACCGCCCCTTAATCTGTACGTTTCCACCCACGGCGCTGTCATTTGATTTCACAAGCGACAACGGTGTACCAGCTCTAATGCCGTGGTGAAAGTTTGAGCAAAACATGCTAACTGTTCTGTGTTTGGCTGCACAGACGAGCTCAGAACACTGTTTACAGTCCCAGCCTCAGAGGAGACAACAGAGCAGGATTTCAGCACGATAAACATGATGATCAGAACCAAAACAGACGTTTTTAGCAGATCCGAGCTGTAATGGCGTAGCTCTATTGTGGAAAAGAGGGCAGGGAGCAGCAGCTCATTTGCATTTAAAGAGACAGGCACGAAAAACAGCAATCTTACTTAAAGGGACAGAAAAATTGAAAGGGGTGGTCTTATGCTATTTCATGCATTCTGAGTAATTTACACTGTTAAAGAGTTGGATTCTCATGCTAAACATGGCCAAAGTTTCAAAAAAAGATTTGGACGTATGAAGGAGTATTTCTGTGCCAAATACACTATAAGTTTCGGAAAGTTTTTTTTCGAGCATGGCTCTTCATGAGGTCACGAAGAGCGGAATTCCTTGTATGGACACTTCTCCCAGAAGAGAGCTACACAGCAAATAGAGCGAGAGCTAGAGCGCGCGCCCACCAACGTACTTCATTCGGGTTACGTAAGTTGTCAGCAGTGCTGCACAGGACTCGCTCCTGAGGAATGTCACCAAAGAAGTGTGTTTTTGGATGTGAGGGAAAGAGAACCTCCCAAAGAACCCAGTGTTACGTGAACAGTGGATGCAGTTTGCTTTTCCGGGACAGCAACGGAGTTTTGCACGTGTGTGTTTGTTCCCATAATTTCAGTGACGAATGTTTTATAAACAAGGCCCAGTTCGATGCTGGTTTTGCAGATAGATTGATACTGAGCGGTCCCAGCTGTAGCACCTCACTGCAGAACACAAGATCCAGGGGGCGTGGTTGGATCCACATCTAGGGGGTGGAGATTGGTTGGTTTAGGGGTGGAGATGGGTGGGTTTAGGGATCGGGGTGGAGACGGGTAGGTTTAGATATATGTAAGGTGGGAGGAGTTGAATCTGGATCCAACCACACCCCCTGTATCTTGTGTTCTGCAGTGAGGACCATCCCGGTCCCAGCGATAATATAAAAACAATAAAATATTGTTTTGTTGGCAATCGGCACATAAGTGCTCGGGACTCTTTAGCTCCGCCCCCGGGACGCGTCTCCAGGAGCTCGGCTGTTTTCGGAGAGAATCGTAAAGCTGTGTCTTTCTTTTATAAATCTGATAAAACTAAAGACTCTTCTGAGATATGAAGGATGCAATACTACTATATAGCTACTCAAGATTAACATGAGATTGGCGAAAATGTGTGTGTTATGTCCCCTTTAAAAATAATAATAATAAAATTAAAAATCTTACTGACCCTAAACTTTTGAACAATAGTGTTTCAGAATATAGTCAGATCTGAAAGCGCTAACACAATACCTACATAGTCTGTTGTTTCAGAAATGTTGACAATGAACACTTTATTATTATTTTCCATTTTTGTTTTTTATTTTGAATAATGTGTAGCAATGAAAATTTTTATTTCATGTTGTCTTTAAATCAAGTCCAAGTATGAAATATCATGTTAAATGTTTATTTCCATCTCATCTGATTATGTTATTTTGGTATTTTTAGACTCAGTAAGTGTAAATAAAAGACAATTCACAATATTAGATGTTAATTGGCCAGTTATGTTCACTTTTCTTACCACATAAAGTGTTTTCCAATTAACTTCTTTATGGGCAACCTTTGACCACATTTCATAACATATAATTATCTCACTGTGGGGTTTGGAGCTGTCATAACTCCGCCTCGGAGTATAAGAAATGCTTGTCACGTTAGTATGCGCCTGGGGTAGACATGATTGAGTGTCATTCATCAGGACCTGACTGTTGAAAATCAACAGCATCGATTGTTCACATATCTCCTGCAGGGACTGAGCAGATTAGCCACAGGATGCTGCAAAGGTATTATCATCAGGAGCACTTCCCATGCTGTTATCTATGGCGATACTAACCTGTCTCATGAATTAACTCACGCTGCTTTGCTACACAGCCCTACCTTGATGCATCTCCAAAGTGGCGTGTTTTAATTTCATGGATTTACCTGGCAAGCAAGACAAGCTAGTACATTAGAAGAAGCTTTTCGACCATCTACTTTGCCTCTTAAGCGACTTCAGCAGAGGTGAAAATCTGTCCTTGTTTCCTCTCTTCTCCCCTGTAAGAGTGCCATTCACAGGCTACTGAGACTTGCTGTAATCAAGTTTGAAAGATGGGCTTGATTGAGAAGGAGCTCTTATGGGTGAATCTGATATGTAACCACCCACATCTGAGGCTGCCTCTCATTCAAATCCCTCAGAAACAGCGAGACGAGTCATTTTAATGTCGTCATCAACATGTTTGCATATAGACGAAAACAATATATACATTTCTGTTGGTAAAATTATTACAATGTATTTTCTTGTTGTAATTTTGTCTAAGTGTTTGTCTCAGTATACAGTAGGGATGTAACGATTAACTACGAGCCGGTTGAAAATAGATTCAAATATGTGACGATTCAAATCGGTTGAGATGCTAAACAAATCGCGATTCATTTAGGGTTAGGAGTTTATATGAATGTATGTCTGAGGGGAACTTACTGTCTTTAGAAAAGTTTAGATGGTATTTTTCCTTTTCATCTTGCCTCTGTATAATGCATATTAAAGTTCATAAGTGCAGCGCTGCTTTGTTTACAGTGGAAACCAAGGAAACGCGTTAAGCGCCTCCTGCTGGCAGAGAGTGAATCTGCGTCTCATTCAGCTCGTCTGCTGTTTCATGCAGATATTTTTATGTATAGTTTAACAAAACTGAAGTCAACTCATTCTGTTTTTGCTTTAAATTTCGAAATTATACGATCTAATTTAGATTAAAAACTGCTCATGTTGCATGATTAAAATGCAGTGGTTGCCTCTAATTTTAAATGGAAAGAGCACAGACAAAGCCTTATTTTG
>NW_015553274.1:1341439-1342308 GCF_001515605.1 Sinocyclocheilus anshuiensis
ATATTAGTATATTATTATAGTGTTATATTTCAATTTCACAAAGAAACATGCAGTATTTTGTCCAAGCAATAATAAAAGGACACATTTAATTTATAATTTGTCTTAAATCTCATTTTGTAAAAAAAAAAAAATCGTGAATCAAATCAAATCGTGAAATCAAAATCGTGAATCGAATCGTGAGTTGAGTGAATCGTTACATCCCTAGTATTTATTTATTACTCAAGCAAGCCTAATAAAAATGCTGTAAACAGCGGTGTGGTTGACATTTGCAGCAAGCTCAAGGCAACACAGAGTGAGCGTTCTTCGATCAAAGAATTTTGCCCTTTTGGTGCCCATTTTTCCATTAGGAAAGTGACAAGTTAGTGTTTCTTGATCCACACTTGATAGATACTTTCAGGAATCCAATCAATGCAACTCTTTTAAATGCCCCCATTGATTATCTGCTGTGCAATTGTTGAGATATTGGGCCTCATTTACGAAACGAACGTGCGGCAGAAAATTGGGCGTACAGTCGTTTCAACGCAAAACTTGGAATTTATCAATATGGACGTGAGCGGTGGCTATGATCAAATCTCACGTCTGGGGCCTCATGTATAAAACTTTACGTAGATTTCATCCTAAATGTGTGCGTACACACAAAAGCTAGATTTTGAGTACGTACAAAAGTTTTCAGATTTATAAAGCCATGTGTACCCCAGAACCTGCGCAAAATTCCCTTTGTAATACCCAGTCAGTGGAAGATTGTGCGTACGTGCATCTCCACCCCGTCTCCTCCCCGAAATAGCCATATATAGATCTTACAACGCCTAGTTTTAATATGCATAACGTCATCTGCATATCATTTCCATGCATATTTCCATCCACGTGAC
>NW_015553274.1:1342970-1343440 GCF_001515605.1 Sinocyclocheilus anshuiensis
TTTTTATTTTCCTGACCGTCAAACGAAGCTCATTAGTCAATCGTTAACCAGAAAGATTAGAATGTCTTTTTCGTTGTTGTGTTGTACAGGGCTTTAGCTTTATATGCGCGAATTGCAGCGTAAACAAGACCATGAGGATTCAATCGTCGCATCATGCACCTGCAGCGCTTCTGTAAAAGGAGAAAAACTGAAATGAAGTCTATAAAAGGAATAAAATAAATAGGATCACACAAAATATACGTATAATAGGCTATAATATAATTAACACATTAACAAAAGGGAAAAAAAAACACTGCAACAAGTATAGGCTACGCTCGTTTTAGTGACACTCTTAATGCATTTTATTTATTTTCTTTATATCTTTATTTGATTTAATCCATCTGATTGCACAGGTGCCTCACGCACACACAAACAACATTAGTTCTAGCATTGCCTGACATTTCAGCCATTCATCATCAAACTAAAATGCA
>NW_015553274.1:1343666-1345272 GCF_001515605.1 Sinocyclocheilus anshuiensis
AATAGGATCACACAAAATATATAATAGGCTATAATATAATTAAGAGATTAACAAAAGGAAAAACACTGCAACAAGTAGGGTAGGCCTATAGGCTACGCTCGTTTTTGTGACTCAATGCATTTTATTTCTTTTCTTTAGGCTATATCTTTATTTGATTTTTAAATCAATCTGATCGCACAGGTGCCTCACGCACACACAAACAACATTAGTTCTACCGTTGCCTGACATTTCAGCCATTCATCATCAAACTAAAATGCAGTCAACCAAACATAAAAGTTACACTGTTTATTTTAAAAGGTCTGCTGTAAAATCAGCGTGCAGCGCCCAAACAAACATTTTTGTGCATGTGAAGGATTTTACATGGATATTAGAACATGACTGAAGTATAAAGCCATGTTTAGGCTACATAATGGATAATAGTTATGCAAACAAATGTTGCAAAAATAGAAACATTTGGATTCTTGTGGTATGAGACAGGCTCGTGAGCCCAATGCCGTTTCAGTTTTGCTTGACATTTGTATGCTGTTTATAATGAATGCAACTATAGCCTAATTTTCGTTTTATTTTAGTTTAAAATATAATTTTTAAATCTATGTATTTTTCATTCTTGTTCTGTTCTGAATACCGTTTAATTTTAAATATTTGTTGTAGAGTGAGGGGAACTAAATAGGCTGTTTATATTTACCAGTATTTTAATATACATATAAATTACATATATTAATGTAGCCTAATTGTTTGCATTTACAAGGTTAACGGGTGTTTTTGGAGTAAGATCAATTTCTCTTTCACGAGATTACTTCCTCTTTTTTGGCTGGGTTTCCTTTCTCCGTGTCGTAAACTCTAGGGTGAGGCTTCTAAACCAGGGTGTTTTTAGGGGCGTGATATTCAAATGACGATTGTTTTCTGCCGCCACATTTATCAACGTGCGAACATTCGTACGATGAGATTGGCGGCATACGAATGTTTAATGAATCACACGTGAACTCTGTCGTAAACTGATTTGTGCGCACAGATCTGCGCTTGTTTCTACGTTAGACTGATAAATGAGGCCCATTGTGTCTAAAAGACATAACAGGAGTACCTTACTTAAAATACTTTGCTGAATTCCACAGAGACTACAAGCACTTTAACAATAAAGGACAATCTGAAGCACTTTACGGGGCTTTTTTTTCTATTTTATTATTATTATTATTTTGGCTAAAATATATTTCAAATAAATGCTATACATGTTGCAAACAGAATGCCTTAAGGATTTTTTTTTTCTTCAATATAGAAAATAGATTAAGTTTAAACATTTAAAACCAATTTCAAAATAGATTTTGGACAATATACACTCCCCTCAAAAGTTTGGTGTAAGTAAGATGTTTTTTTCTCTCTCTCTTAAGTCTCTTGTGCTTAATAATGCTGCATTTATTTCATCAAAATATTGTAAAAGCAATAATATTGTGAAATATTACTGTAATTAAAAAAAAAACACTATGGCCTGGTAATGGCCATAGTTCCCTTTCAGTCGGTCACTCCGAGTCACGTCGGCGACCGACAAATTGGGATCTCGCTTAGAGAGACCAATCCACTTCGAGTGTAAACTAAACGAGCCAATGCACAT
>NW_015553274.1:1345302-1346380 GCF_001515605.1 Sinocyclocheilus anshuiensis
CAATGCACATTGGCATGCGATTATTGCATCCAGCTGTCGCTGATCACAGCGTGAGCATAAAAAGGCAGCTGGTGCAACACATACCAGGCTTTTCGCTTCGGAGCCGAGCGACAACATTGTTCTGCTCCTACCAAACTGCTTCGTGTGTGACGAGTCTAGCGCGCGCTCGGGAGCTGTTTGTGTTGGCGGACAGCGCTTCAGCGGTGGTCGTTTCTGTGTCGAGTGGGTTGCGCACTTCAGGCTGCACTACCCCCTGTCTTGCTGCAAGTGGCCATTTCCCCTGTGCATCTCGGCACGTAAAAGAGCATTTCCCTAAAAGAGCCAATTTCTCTAAAAGAGTACAATAAGCGGGTGCGTCTTTGTAAATATGCCATTTCAACCGTGCGTTTCTGGATGCGGTCGTTACCCGGCGCCGGGTGATGGTCACGATCGTTTCTGAGCATTACACGCTGAGGTGGCATTCGCGGATGAGTCATGTTCCCATTGCGGGAGGGACGGTGGCAAGGCCTGAATCAGATCCAGAGATGTTGGCTATGCTTTCCCGGGCCGCCAAGAGGGTAGTGCTCGAGTGGAAACCTCCACCGCGTCCCGGACCTTCGAGGTTGGACGATTGTTTTTTCGGGGTGGCTCGCGCTGGTTCTCAGCACCCCGCCTCGGTGCCTTTCTTCCCGGAGGTGCATGAGGAGCTCAACAATGTTGACGCAGAAACACATCTTCGGGTGCATCTGTCCCCGAGATTGGGTTGCAGCGATCGACCTGAAGGATGTGTACTTTCATGTATCGATCCTTCCGCGCTACAGACCATTTCTGCGGTTCACGTTCGAAGGACAAGCATATCAGTACGAGGTCCTGCCCTCCGGGCTGTCCCTGTTGCCCCGTGTCTTCACGTAAGTTGCGGAGGTACCCCTTGTTCCCCTCAGAGAACAGAGCATTCGCATTCTCAACTACCTCGACGAAGCAGTCTCAGGATCAGTTTTGCGAACACAGGGATTTGGTACTTTCACATCTCAGCCTGTTGGGCCTTCAGGTCAACTGGGAAAAGAGCAAACTCTCCCCGACGCAGAGGATCTCTTTTCTC
>NW_015553274.1:1346613-1380655 GCF_001515605.1 Sinocyclocheilus anshuiensis
TCAGTTGTGTGCACACAGGGACTTGGTGCTTTCGCACCTCAGCCGGTTGGGCCTTCAGGTCAACTGGGAAAAGTGCAAACTCTCCTGGGAGAGGATCTCTCTTCTCGGTAACACTCCTAAAGAAAATGATTAGGTAATGCTTTAGATTACAACCCACAAAGAACTATGTAAGTATACTGAATTTACGGTGTACATTTTTGTGACTTGGTTCAGTTCCCGGTTTTACCGCTCATCAGTCGCTGCTTGTGAGAACATACTCGGACAAAACCCTCCAGTTTTAAAAGAACACATTCCAGTCAGTTTCAAAAATCTCTCTCCTCTTTGCTTCGATTAGTTTTCTTGTATTTTCTACACATATTCCTGTCATGAGCGCCGCAAACACTGACTCGATCGTCTCGAGCGCCATTCTGTTTCCATTTCGCACTCACCACATTCACTGATCCAGTTTTAAAGGAACACACTCCAGACAGTTTCAAAGTTGTCCCTCGTCTGCGCTTCGATTAGTTTTCTCCTATTTTCCACACGTGTTCCCGTCTTAAGCACCGCAGTCACGGATTTCGTCGCATACAGAGCCGTTCACGTTTGAACTCACGTGACTTGCTGCATGCTCTCATTCACGTCCTCCACATTCATAACCCAGCAACGTCGGGTTACTTATTATTACTGATATCAACCCAAATTGGGTCAAATCAAGCCAGCTTCCTAACCCAACAGTCTCAACCGAGCGTTTGGATTGAAACAATTACCAGCTTGTTTTATATGTGCAGGCTATAAAAAAGTACACAGTGTATGTTTTTGCTAAATTGCTTGCAAATATAAGATTATTGTTAGGTCATACATACCATGTAATATTAGAATAGGTACCACTTAGTTTCAAAATACTTACAGTAGAAATAATTTGTAATTTTACAGATTATTACTCCTTTATTCCCCAAACTTCGCATATTGTTACCATATACCTACACGGAGGTACTGAATAGGTACACAGTAATTACAAAAAAGTTACGCTGTAAATTCTGTTTACTTACGCAGTACATTGCGGGTTGTAATCTAAAGCATTACCAAAATACACAAAGTTCTTTTAAAATCCATAATCGTTCTAAAAGTTTACACATATAGGGGATAGGTGATCTCCTGAATTTTTCTGTTCGGCATCTGGGGATTGTCAGTTTATCTGAGTTCCTCATCTGGCATCTAGTCAGCTGCTCCCTGAGTGGTGGTAGCCAGTCTCTAAAGCTAGACTTGTATAGCTTCCTAGCAAAATCAAGACACAGTTGGACTCATCTCTCTGCTAGTGTGCACAATCCAAGAATAGAGAGGGCATCGGAATATCCTTGATACCTTTGTTACCAATGATTACAGACACTTCCCGAACTGAAGGCTGGTTCACCAGCTTTCCTTGAAGAAGCAAGAGCGCTAATTGCTACATTTAGCACACGCCACAGTGGCCTCTGAGTGGGAGGGTACTGTGATAACCTAATAAGAACTCGACACAGTGTTTTGACAGATTATGACATACGTAAGTGCTCTTTGGGATGGTGCCAACACAAGGGCCCATCCTAAAAAGAGCTCTCTAGTGAGTGCTGCTGATTGTACTGAAATAGAGTAAAGAGCGTCTCTCAGAAAGATAAGGCATGACATCTGTTAACTTCATTTAATGGCATTCACTCTCATTAAGGATAGATACATGGCTTCATCGTGATGGTGAGTGCGAATTTGCTCAAAATTTTCTCTTTTTCTCGGGGATGGCCCTGCTGGCCTTCGTAACAGACCACGTATCCTACTTTAAGCAACAAGGATGATTTGGCAAAATTATAAAATGCATATTTTGTAAGGTTAAATATTAGATTAGACTATTAGATATACAAATAGCCTAATATTTATTAGATATTAGATTAGACTAAAGAATGTGTTTTTGTTTTTTTGCTTTAGGCTTTTGCATTGTTTTTCTATGTACTGTAAACCTTCACTAGACAGATGTGTCTGACTGTTGTACATGTGTTTTTTTTAAGCATTTTGCATGACGCGGCATTTAAAGCTGAATTTTCAGCAGCCATTACTCCAGTCGTCGGTGTTACATGATCCTTCAGAAATCATCTAATGTGCTGATTTGTTGGTTATCAAAGTTAGAAACCATTGTGCTGCTTTATATTTTTGTGAAAACCGAACAAAATAAAACAAAATGGACTTAAAAAAACTAGCTTCACTCAAAAATCATGTCTCTAGACCATGCGTTTTTGTTTTTGTCTTCATTCCTCTGTATTTATTTATTTTTCTTTTTTTGCGTTTTAAATGGGAAAAGGCATTCTGTGTGAATGGCCCCTAAAAGTAGTCGTGGGGCTCAGGGCCATAGTGGTCAAGTCTCACTGTATATGGAGCCATGGGACCCTAATGGCCATCTGGTCCATAATCCAGCCCTACTTTTCCACCGATTCCTTATTGAAACTTGAGAATTTTGTGGGGCAGGAAGGTGTGAGTCTGTGGGATAGATGTCATTTTGTCCTCTAAACACTATGTAGCATTTTATCTGTATTGATTTAGAGTTTAGAGGTGGACTTCCTGGCTGGCAGTGTTGTCTGTCTATAGCCAGGATCTCTCTTGGGACTCAGGCCAACACTTATCGACCCATTTAGAATAGTTTGCGCCATAGACTCGTGTTTTAGCCACTAGGTAGAGAGCATTAAACGAAGTGAAGTGCTTTCATGGCTAGAGAGGGGAAATTAGTCTCATGTGGTAATGGATGGGATGACTAGAGTGTTTTTTGGGATAATGAGGGCGGGTCCTCGTGTAGCACAGCTGTATGTTTTGTTTGACACTGCTGATGATGTAAATGCCCTCTCTTTATGCTCGAAGTGAAGTGGCTTTGCTTTATTTTAGCAGTGTAGTGTTGTCGTGGGCTCACAGGAGTCGGGGGCTGGCTTTGATTGTTTATATATAGCTACTGTATGCATTAAATGTCTCCGAAGCAACTGAGATCTCGCCTCCTACACGACACGTGCAAAAATAAGAGCGCTGAGCGCCACAGAGCAGTGATGACAACATGCAATCTCCAAAGCAGAGAACGCTACCTAATCTCATTACGCTCCCTCTCTCCTGCAAAACCACAAGCTGTTTTCATCAGTGCTGGGATTATTTATAGACCGTAGGTGTGAGCTTGTATATTCCAAAGGCCTCCACCGATACTTAGATGCCTGCGTAACCAGAGAGGAACGAGAACAGATGTTCCCATCACAAGTGAAATGACCATTTCTGTGGCTGTACAACAATATAAATAGACATGGAATAAATAAATTTGGCCTATGTTTTGTGCACATTGGATACTTAATGCATTTAGTAATGTGATCAGTAGACGTAGGTGTGTGTTTACACCTGTTATGATTAACAGTTTGGTTAGAATGTGATACTACAATGCTTGAAAAAGCTGTAAAATAACCAGACCAACAGAAGTCTAATGGTGGATTGAAATAAAATTAGCATTGTGCTTTCAAACTGACTGTGAATCAGAGTTGATTTCTGGTTTACTATTGAGTAGTATTGATTATTGAGTGGTTTCATTAATGTGGGATTTGAAACACACTACCGTTCGAAAGTTTGGAATAAGATTTTTTTTGGAAGGATGTCTCTTATGCTTACCAAGGCTGCATTTATCTGATCAAGAATACAGTAATACAGTAAAACAGTAATATTTTTAAAGTATTATATACATTTTTAAATGTAATTTATTTATGTGAAAAATTATTTCTGGAGTAATGGCTGCTGAAAATTCAGCTTTACCATCACAGGAAATAAAATTGTAAAAAAATATTAGTATTAATAAAATATATTGTAATAATATTTCACAGTATTAATTCATTTATTTATTACAAATAAATGAAGTCTTATGTTGCGCATAAGAGATGTCTTTTAAAAACATTTTAAAAATCTTAATTATTCCAAACATTTGACTGGTAGTGCATTCAATGATTATTATCAGGAACAATCTATTGAGAATTATTAAACCTAAATGGATATTACAAAAATGGTGTTGATAAATGTGCAAATGGTGTTCATAGATGTACAAAACATTGTGTTTGAATTCTTTTCATTTTCTGCTGAATTCTGCACACTATACGCAGCAAAAATGTAAAAAAAGTATTGTGATTTTAACAGTAAAAGACTGAAAGAATGAATGAATAAAAGACTGTAAAAATGCTACAGTAAAAACCTGTTAATTGGTTATCCGTAAGTTTCCATACTATATACGGTGAATAACTGTAATTACATTTAATGTACATTAAAATTTATGGGTTTTAGAAGTGAAAAAGAAAAAGTCATTGTATAATTTACAGTGAAAAACCGTAAATTGACATTTCCAGAATTCCCTGCATGACACTTCATATTTTGTTTTTTTGTTGAAATAACTTTCTTCTTAGTTTTTTCTTATCAGTTGTGTACATTAGGGTTTTATCTTACATCTAATGTTGTTAAATTAATGTTTATTGCATTGTTTCAGTATCATGTGTGTTAACATGATGGTGTTTAGTGTTTGTGTGACTGACATTGTGCACCTTCTATCTATCTATCTATCTATCTATCTATCTATCTATCTATCTCTATCTCTCTCTCTCTCTCTCTCTAAGAGCTTCCTGTCCAAGATTCCCAGCGTTGTTACAGGTATACTGGCAGGAGTGGGACAGTTTGTGTCTAAACTGGTGTGTGATTTAATAAACCTTAAGTATGTGGGTTTTTCAATGACCGTTGCTATCATACAGTATGTGTGTGAAAATACAGTTTACTCAAGTCAATGTAAATAAACAAATGCATTCACATGAAATATTGATTTTAAGTCAAGTCAAGTCAAGTCACCTTTATTTATATAGCGCTTTTAACAATACAGATTGTGTCAAAGCAACTGAACAGCATTAATTAGGAAAATAGTGTCAATAATGCAAAATGACAATAGTAAACACAAATTTTTCAGTTAAAGACAGTTCATCATTGAATTCAGTGATGTCAACATCCAGCTCAGTTTAAATAGTATCTTTGCAATCAAGTCAACGGTATCGCTGGAAATGAAGTGTCCCCAACTAAGCAAGCCAGAGGCGACAGCGGCAAGGAACCAAAACTCCATCGGTGACAGAATGGAGAAAAAACCTTGGGAGAAACCAGGCTCAGTCGGGGGGCCAGTTCTCCTCTGACCAGACGAACCAGCAGTACGGAAAAATCAATTTAAGACGTAATAAAACAGACGATGAACACTATTAACAGCAATTATTATATGATGCAATCAAACTTATAGCAAAATGTGGTAGTTCTGTATGTTGTTTCAGGGTTGGCATCATCTGAGGTCCTCTGAGGGGTTGGCATCATCTCTTCTCAGGTGTTCTGGATCCAGACTGAAGCTTGTGTAAATCCTAGTTACCACGGGATGTCAATTAAAAATGATTTTATTAGCTTAATTGCTTAAATTGTAGAAAATCAGTCTAGCAACAAGATGAATACTGCAACAATTGTCTGTTTGTTTGTTTGTTTGTTTGTTTGTTTACATATATCTATATTTATTTATTTATGAAATTCAAGTTATTTATTTTATTGGCCAGTAATATTTGGTTTTCACATCCGGCTGTTTGTGTCTCTATTCAGCTCTTTTTTTAGATTAATGTTTTTCTCTTATTATTAGCAGTCAGACATGATTAATTTATTCTGTAAGCTAAAGTGTTTCATAATAGGTTCACAGTAGTCTTCATCAGATGTGAATGTATTATTTTTTTTTTTATTATTAATTATTATTAAAAAATTATTATTCATTACAGTTGAAGTAAAACTTATGAATGAGGAAAAAGTTACTGAGTGCACCTTTTTAAAATAGCAGTTTTCTTATTTCACTTAATGATGCTTTCAAAAATATGTTCTTAAAAATGTATATCACTGTCAGTGCTGATAAAATATGTACAGGGTTGTGCTTAGTTGCTATTTTCCAGGGAATTTCATAGATCAGAGGGTGGATCAGGAGCCATACGCCCCTGTGGTCTCCACCGATCCTACTAACCACTTTCACAGATTCACAGATTCCTTTAGTGTGTGATAAGGAATGCTAGAAGAACAGTTACTTGTCTGTATAAACCCTCAAAGAGAATAAACCTGAAGATATTGTTTGATTTGCACATAATGCTAAACACAATTACTACAGTGAGCAGCTCTAAATGGATGCCTGCAGGCCCACATCCGGATAACTAATAGCTGATTTGGAACTAAAACATTGATGTTGTACATGATTGAAGTGGTGCTAATGTAGATTTAGCTGGACTGATCTGACACACATTGAATCTTGAACCATAACGTGTCTTGACACACTGATGATTTTGATCTTTATCAAGGCTTTGGGAAGTGAATGTAATTTATGCATAAATTTGCATGTGAAAATAAGGTGATATGTTTCCACTTTTTAAACTTTAGGTTCTGACATTGTTCAGTGGATGATGAAGAACCTCATCATAGATGATCCTGGTAGGTGTTGATATGAAGACATATACACGTTTTATTAATGACTGTAAATTGTTTGTGAAAGCAAATGCATTAATTTATGTATTTACAGCGGAGGCCATACACATCGGCAGCCTGATCGCCGCCCAAGGCTACATATTCCCCATCTCTGATCATGTTCTTACCCTCAAGGATGATGGGACATTATACCGCTTTCAGGTGAGCTTATCCATCTACCATCAACCAAATAAAAGTCACGTGGATTGTATCCTGGCAGCTGTGGTTTCCAGAATGTGGTCCTGTTTCACTTCAGCACTGCTGAGATTCTGAATCTACTGTGGAAATCACACCTAAGACACACTATGAAGAAGCTCCACAGACCTTTGCACCTACTGAGCAAATAGGACAGTGTTTGATCAGTGCAGTGGCCTTTATTAAGCCCTTCTCTATACAGGCAGTACATTACTGAGATTTATTTAACACTATATATACACAACCTGAAAGAAATTAGTACTTTTATTCAGCAAAGATGCATTGTGCATTAAATGGATCAGTATTACAATATAGTGTTACAAAAATTTCTATTTCAAACAAATTCTGTTCTTTTGATCTTAAAAAATGTTTCACGGTTTATACAAAAATATGATGCAGCACAACTGTTTTCAACATAGAAATAATAAGAAATGTTTCTTGAGCAGCAGATCAATATTAGAATGATTTCTGAAGGATCATGTCACAAAAAAAAAAAATCAGCTTTGCCATCACAGTAATATATTATATTTTAAAATATATTCAATTGGAAAACAGTTATTTTAAATTGTAATAATATTTTGCAATATTACTGTTTATACTGTTTTTTGATCAAATAAATGCAACCATTGAGAGACTTTAAAAAACATTTAAAAATCATATCAACCTCAGACTTTTGAACAGTAGTGTGTTATGTTTATTGTCTATTGCTGTACTTTTAAGATCTAAGGTGTTAAATAATATTTTATCTCAGTATGTCCTCCAGAAATAGGGGCATATTTATCTGGTAAAGGCCGATCCTTAATTTTTTAATGATTTAGATGATTAGTGAGGAGATGACCAAAGGCACGTCTTCCTCTGAGCCTCTTTAGCTCACGTAACTCTGATGTTTCTCAGGAGAAGCACTGCTGGCTAAAGCTGTGAGAAGCTCTGTCATCTCATTTGGAAATTATTGCAACACTAAACAGATTCTCTTCAGCCAAATATCTCTATAATACCTGGAGAAAGCTATCAATTTGCATTCCCGTTCATCTCAATGGCAGTAGCTCAGCTGGAGCTTGACAGTGAGATTTGAAATCTGCCAACTTTACTCATAGGCACTCAATGACACTGATCCACCATGTTTACCATGTCAATCTGGAATTCGTCTTTAAAGAGCCCTCCAAAAAATCAGTCACATGCAATCATCTACTAAAATACAATGAAATGTAGGTGCATGTGTAATGGTTATGCATCAATACTCCATTACAGTACTAAAGTATCATGCTTAATTAATATAGTCTCAATATCAACCTCCAAACCAACTGTAATTTATCCAGAGTTTTACGAGAAAAGCCAAATTCTCAGATAATGGCATTAGGCTATCTTTCCAATAAGCATGATAGAGTATCAATAAGCCAATGAATGAATCTGAGCTTCTTTTGTACGTTCATTAATTACTCAGGAGGGAATTAGTGTTTCTGTTTCTCTGGAGTATGGCTCATCAGCTCATTGCCTGACAATAATGATCTCAATGCACCATCATTTGCTTTGTGCCGCCTGTAGTCTTTTAGACTGGCTCCACAAAGGCAAGAGAGTTAGTTGTTACAAATGTTGTTAATAGCTCTTATAACATGAATATCTTCATATAATAACTGCACGGCACAGAATCATAATTTCAGCTACAGCTTTGGCTAGTAAGCAGGAGGCAGACAAGAAATTCTTAGTTCTTTCAAACTCACACCTGATTTTAAACAGAATCCAAATAAATTAGTGAAGTAGTTACTGACAATCCAGAAGCAATCACTGTATCTAAATATGCAGATATTGTCTAGATTAGCAGTTCTCAACATTTTTGACTCGAAGGCCCCCCGCTGTCCAACATTGCTTTTAGTATGACAGTGTTGCTTGATTTCAAACATTTTTATTAACAGAAACTGTATATTAAGTTAATTAACCATGATTCATTTTGTGATACCAGAATACTTAAGATTCCGAATATTCTGAATTTTCAGAATATTTATAACATTTAAGATACTCTGTATGTTCTTAAATAAAAACATTTATTGAGGGAAATAAGGATATTATTATTATTGTTATTATTATTATGCACCAATATTAAAATTCTAGCCAAAGCAATAAGCCGATATGTATTTTCATGTTAATACAGATTTTGTCTAAATAGGAAAAAAAAACTAAAATCTGTCATTTTAAATGATACAAGTAAATTTAGGCATCATAACATTTTTTATAGTATACAAAGGAATTTTACTATGATATGTGCTAAATATTACATTTAATAGTGTTATTCAATTATTAGTGTTTTTACAGAAATGAGAAATGAGCAGCATGACTGAATGTATTTTGGCTAGATTAAGTTTATGTTCATACTCCAAAGTCTGCCTACTCAATTTTTCAGTTGCACAAATGTACAAAACTCAAGAGTAATAATCTCTCTCCTTCTCACCCAGGCTCCATACTTTTGGCCCTCTAATTGCTGGGAGCCAGAGAACACAGACTACGGTAAGAGAAGGACCCTGCTGGGCAGACTCAAAGTGACGTAAGAGCACACAGAGCTTTACCGTAGATGCTTTTTCAGAGAGCTAACATAACTCATAAGGTCCCAGAGACGCTGGACGCCCCATGTTCAGCCCACAATCTGCTTTCCCAGGATTATTACAGGTTGGACAGGTGAACAGTCAGGGAGAACTGCAGAGCATTAGTGGGTGTATGACAGTGTGTTGACTGTGGGCAGATGTTCACTCCTGGTCAATGGTGACTCATTCATAGTTCCTACTTTCTGTGAACTGGCCAAGCAGAGATGATAGATGCAGATGAAAATACTAAATCCAATCAAGGGCTTACACTGGATGTGTGTGCGTGTGTAGGGGTAGGATTATACATGACAGTTGATAAGGCCAAGTCTCTTATGGCCTCTTGTCTGTTTATCTCTCTGTTGCCTATCACAGCAATCTATCTGTGCAAGCGGACCATGCAGAACAAGACCCGGCTGGAGCTGGCGGACTATGAGGCGGTAAGTGACCCACTGCGATGACAGCCGACAGAGAAAATGGAAGCAAAAGTGTTTTGCCAGCAAAAGCATCTCAGTTTGGATTCTCACAGGTATTGACAGATACGTCAAGTTATTTTATACCTGAAAACACCAGTTGTGAGCCCTTGTCATTGAGAATTAAAGGTGAAGTATGCCATTTTTTCCAATGATACTTTCTCTTGTCCTTGCTTTATGTGCAGAGGTAACGATAAATACGCCATTTGTAGATTGATTCCCCCAAAGAGTGTAAACTCTGTGGCGCTATCAACATTGTTGTTGTTTTTTTAAGTGGCCCAAACAAGGACCTCTGTAATACCTGCTTCCATCTTTGCACATGGACATTCAGTTCTGAACTTTTTGTTGTTGTTGTTGTTGTGGAAAATGGCATCATGACTTGCAGATGGACTGAAGTGACACACACAGTCACTTCACTTGGCCCTTCGCTAGTGACTATCCTGAGCTGTGACATCAAAGTCAGCATGCTTTATGCTTTCCAAAAATTTTGGTCACTTGCAAAACTGCTGTTATACTATAAAGAAAAAAATCAATTACTATTTATAATTTATTTATATTTATATATAAAAGAAAGAAAACAAATAAGACATTTCAAAAGAAAATATACATTTAATATACATTTCTATATATTTTATATGCAGAATTTTATTTTATATAAAATTTGGGGTTGGTTTGATTTTAAATGTTCTCATGTGCTCACAAAGGCTGCAATTAATTGATCAAAGTTACAGTTAAAAAACATAATATTATGAATTATCATTACAATTTAAAATAACAGTTTTCTATTTCAGTTCTTTTAGTTTTCTTTCTTTCTTTCACTCATTTATCTCTGTCTCTCTCATTCAGGAGAATCTAGCGAGACTACAGAGGGCTTTTGCCAGGAAGTGGGAGTTCATCTTCATGCAGGCTGAGGCACAGGTCAAGTAAGTGCTGTTGTCAGGACAACTACGCAAACACTTGCTCTCACTCATACCTGCTCTCTTCTCTGTTGAAGACACATCTACCCTTTGTTTTCAAGCCCACACACATTCACACAAAGACATACTGTATATACACAAACTCTGATGTAACATAATAATATTGCTGAAGTGCAGTTGTTAGGGGCGAGACATATTAGCATGTGTGTTTGATTTAGAGTGGTCCACACTGATTGAAGCAGTCTCTCGCTCTTCAAACATCAGCTGAAGAGCCTCATCTGATGGCCGAGGGCTGCAAACACAAGTCAACCCTGCTCTGATTTTTGATCATCAGTCTGTCTCTATCATCACACTGTCTGCAGTACACTTTTCATGACGAAAACCCCAATTTTGGGGAGAGCAAGAACAGAAGAGCAAGAGAGATGAATGAAAGAGTCTCAGGGCTCAAAACCAGGATAAGTGAGAGACAGAGAGAGTGATGCAGCAAATGTCAGTTACGTAAGAGTGAAGTGGCAGGAATGGAAATGAATTAGCGCTGCTCGCAGGCAGGTTGCAACTTTGATGAGCACAAGGGCTTTGCTCTTTGTCTGTTTTAACGTGTGAGGCAGGACGTGTGAGTGTGTGGATTGGGAAGGTTTCCTGCTCTTTGTTTAATATTAATGTTATTAATATTACTCTGTGTTTCTTTGATTTTGTAGGATCGACAGGAAAAAAGACAAAACGGAGAGAAAGATTCTGGATAGTCAAGAGAGAGCCTTCTGGGATGTTCACCGTCCCGTGGTGTGTGAGGGTTGGATCCAGTGTGGGATTTTTCAATCAAAAAATGAAAATTCTCTCATTTACTCACATGTTGTTCAAAACCTGTTTGACTTTCTGACTTCTGTGGAACACAAATGGAAGATATTTTGAGAAATGTCTCAGTGCTTTTTGCCCATACAATAGAAGTCAATGGTAACAAAAACGGTTTGGTAACTAACATTGTTCAAAATATCTTCTTTCATATTTCACAGAAGAAAGTAAGTCATACAGGTGTGGAACGACATGAGGGTGAGAAAATTATGACAGATTTTAAATTATTGGGTGAACAATCCCTTTATCCCTTTTTCATTTTAGCTATTCCAATAACTTGTATAATGAATAGAACCCTATTGTAAAGTTTTAGCAGATATTTAACTGTGATTAATCTCAGGTTTTCATAGTAAACACAGCATAGTTAACACATTCAGTTTTTTTTTAAAGAAAGAAAATGAAATAATATGTGTAATTATTGGATTCTGCAATTTGTGTGAATCATGATTGTATCAGCAATTTGTATCAGCGTATCAGCAATTTTTTTATATGGCTGATTTACATGTGATTGTGATTCACAGCCTGGGTGTGTCAACACCACAGAGATGGACATCAGGAAGTGTCGTCGCCTGAAGAATCCTCAAAGGGTGAAAAAGGTGCTTATACTGTATTAGTGTGTGTGCTTTGTGTACAGAGGGTGTGTCTGATTGTATTGTGACCCATCTCCGTCTCTGTCTCGCAGTCAGTGTATGGGGTAGTGGATGACACACAGACTCAGAGTCCTGTACACACACCCTCCCAGCAGAGCAGCAAGGACACCAGAGAGGACGTAGAGAAAGATGTGTGTGCGAGCGATGCTGTGAATTTGGTTCTTGACAGCCTCACAGCAGCTATTAATATTTAGCACAATCACTCTCATGCTCAAGTAGAGATGCAGTGAGTAACGGTATTCTGTCTCTTTCAGATTCTGTTCTTGAACACTCAGTTGGATCGACACTGTATGAAAATGTCCAAAGTCGCTGAGACGTAAGTCCTCTTTCTTGATCTGTCCATGAAACTCAAACTTTTCTCAGCAAATATTAATGCTTGCAAATAATAATTAAGAATGGGAATCATAAAGAATTTATTTGTTCCAGTTCTGATTCCTCTTATGGTTTCATTAATGATTCTTTTAGTAAGAAATGGAATTTCATTGCCAAATGATGAGACCTTTAAAAACATTGTAAAGTCTGTTGTAAACATTTTCACAAGAATTGTTTTAGAGACAACATTTTGTCACCTTGGAATTATAAGGTTCTATCTGCAATTTTTGTCAAAATTGAGTTATTCACATATTCTTATTCTGTGACAACATTGTGATGTTGTGTACATTGTGATGTTTTCTTTAAGTTGTGTACATTTTGGGACTGATGTATGAAAGAGACTTGTTCCCCATATCCCATATCACTATATGGAATGCAAAAACTTCGAACCTCAATATCTCAAAACTGCTCAGAATGCAGATAGAAGCTTATAATTCCAAGGTGATGATTTATTGCAATCGAGTAACTGGCAGTAACTATGAAGATTAAACAACAGTATGAAAACTAAAATTGTGTCAACATATTTTATTAATTCTTATAAAATGCTACAGACAAAACTAATTATGTGTATCTTTAAATACAAGATGCCATATAGTATAAATTTCATTTCACAACAAACAGTTACATTATAAGCTGTATGTGTTTGATTCATTTAAAATAACTCACTTATTAAAGCTATTAATTTGGAAATCAGACTACACTTGTTGCGATGTTTGTTTTTGATAAACTAAACAAAATCAGGCTCATAAGAGTCATTGATTCGGGAACTGAATCACAGTAAGTTTCATGCTATAGATTCAGTGGCAGGTTTGCGGTGCCACTGAATTAGTTGTGTGGGAAACTCTGTCAGAGTATTTTAGTACAGTGTACCGTTCACTTTTGCGGAGGAATGCATATGTGAAAACAGTTCATTTGGTTCCAATAATGAAAAACAGACAAAAATACTTTTATATAATAATATGTAATATAAACATGATTTCAACTCATTTTTTTGCAGATTGATGAGCTACACAGAGCAGTATCTTGACTATGACCCCTTTGTGACAGTACCAGAGCCAGCTAACCCCTGGATCAGTGATGATGTCACATTCTGGGAGCTAGAGGCCAGGTATGAAAACCTAAATATTACATCTTTCTTTATAGATTCCTCTCTTCTGTAGTCTAGTTTTCATTAGAAGAGAGAAGGGATCAGGATGTCTAAATTTCTTAATTTCACTTAATATCTTAAGAGTCTTTGTAACTGCTGCTGAGAAAATTAAGTTGCTAATTTGTCAAAAAGTTCTTATCTGTTTTGTTGTTATGCTTCTTTTTGGTTTTATTTAGAAAAAATCTTATGTCACTGTTATGTTGTGCCTTTGTTCTTACTCGATTTATTCTCAAACTGAGGTCAATCCTAAAATAACACTGAGGTCCGCAGACAATTATTACACATTTATAAAATAAGTACTGTTCATTGTTGGATCATGATAACTAATGTTAACTAGCCTTATTGTAACGTGTTTGAATTAGTTAATTTAGCTTACAAACGCTCTTCTTTGGCTAATGTGATCCCAAATTTGTACGCCGGTTTCACACATACTGCGTGAGCGAGGTGTTTTCATTTCGATGAATGGGACGAAATCTGGGATGCGACACCACACAGCCCAAGCTCAAATTGTGAATGCTGTAATCTGTTAATATGAACGTATTTGATTTGTGAATCTGGCATTTTGCTTGCTGAAAGCAATGACTGAAAAGTAGTTTGACAAATAGCATGCAGGCATTGTACTGTACATAATCGACCCAGCGTGGCGTGCGAGAATGTGGGATCTACAGAGAACGGTCAAAGCACTGCAAATACATGTACATGTAATGTGTGAGGACCCTAAAGCATGTCAATAGGAAAACAAAGCCAAAACCTGGACATTTTAAACAATTTAGAAATCCCAGCCAGGATGTGTTTAGGAAACTAGAAAGCTAGAAAAACTCTAGTTGAGAACACAGGACAGTGAACTTGAGAGTGTGAGGAGACTGATTTGATGGCATTATTCGCAGGGCAAGTGTCATGTCTCCATAGTAACAGTGTCTACTCTGATTGGTGGACCTCTCTTTAGGATTGTGACTAATGTAGTAACTGGTTCTGAATATCTCAAGTAGTTTTAAGTCTGCTGAAGTCCTTATGTTGTTTTGAATTCTATAAAACACTGCAGGTTCCTTCAGCTCCACTTGCCTGAGCCGTTCTCACAGCTCCTCAAAGATGCCCTGACAGGAATTAAGGAATACCTCCCACACACACCCTCATCCTAGTGTTTCATTTCTGGGTTTCTTTCTATACATCTGATCGCATTGTTCAACAATGTGACTCTTGTCACTTAATTATGCAAAAATGAAGTTGACTAATTTGCCTTATCATATTAATTAACAGTTGTTGGAATTAGGTTTTTCTAAATCATTAGCATTCCTGTGGTGGTTTACATATTGTTACTTATTCAAACACTAATTTACAAGATATTATTAGACGTGATTAAGTGATCTTGTGTACACACACACAGTCTCTCTTTGTTTTCAGCCTTGTCTTGTTAATATGACAAACAATGGAACATTGTGTTGTCAAAGCATTAGCTGCTGTCAGTAGATATTGCAAAGAACAATGTAAGTTAAATAAATAAAATACTGTCTTTCTCTTTCCGTCTCTCTGTCTCAGTAAGGACCCGAGTCAACAGCGAGTAAAGAAGTGGGGCTTCTCGTTGGACGAGGCTTTAAAGGACCCAGTGGGCCGTGAGCAGTTTCTTAAATTCCTGGAGTTCGAATTCAGCTCCGAGAACCTGCTGTGAGCTTTCCATCACCATATTCCTCCGTCCTCCTTTCATTTGCACTTCTGTGACATTTTCCCCTTCCTACTCATTCCTCTCTCTTAACCTCCCACTCCACTTTTAATGACTTGCACAAAATGTAGCAGAACAGGACAAGCAAAAGGTCAGACCTCAAGCTTTAATATCACTGATGAGAAAGAGCGAGTAAATTCACTGATGGTACATGATCATTACAACCTCCAAAGCCTGATCGCTGATGCATTGTGATAAGCTACTGCAAACCACGGGCATCATGGGGCAAATGAAGCGGTGGGCCCCAGGAGACGCCCAACCAGGACAGCGAGGCCCCGAAGGGAGCTGCAGAGATAACGCAGGTCACTGGTTAATGACCTGGTCACTGGAAAATGCTGCTTGTCTCAATGCATCTCTCATCCTTCTCTTTCTCTCGTATCTCCACGTATCCCCCAGCTAGGCATCTAATAGCCTCTGTGGGGGCTGTCTTATGTTTGCCAGTATGTGAGGAGAGTGAAAGTGATGTGTCCTCTTGACTGCCTGACTCTCCCCTGGGCCCATTAGAGCCTAAACCACTTCTACACTGCATAGATCTATAGAGCTACAGAGCAAGTATGATATGAGAGTGACTGGGCGATTGCTTTCCTCTATCTGTCATGGCAGGTGCAGTGCATGTGCTGACTTCCATAATTAACCCAGTATTTGTTACTCAGGAGTTTGGGAATGTCATTGCCATCAGCGATGTAAAGAGGGTCCAAAAGTAACACACGCCAAGTGCTAATTGGGAGTGAAAATTAGCTTTGGGGACTGAACTTGGAACAGCAACATAATGCATGATTGAAATCAGATTGTTGGAATGATAATCTGGCCTTTACTCGTTTACCATAAAATTTAACAAATGCCTAAAGGTTTTTTTCTTCTTTTTTATAACTTTATGTATTGACACATTTATGCGATATTCCTCACGTTAAGCCACAAAAATTTGAGGTAGAACACAAAAATATGAGAACAAAATCATGATGCCATTGACCAGCGTCAAAAATGTTGGCATAGGAACAAAAATATATACACTATCATTCAAAAGTTTAGGGTTGGTAAAATTTTTAAATGTTTTCGAAAGAAGATTTTACTTTTTTTTTCTCACCAAGATGCCTTTAAAAAAAAAAAAAAATGGTAAAAAAGTAATATTGTGAAAAATTATTACAATTTAAAATAAATGTTTTCTATTTTAATATATTTTAAAATATTTATTAAATATTTATAAAGTAATTTATTCCTATGATGGCAAAGTTTAATTTTCAGCTGAATTACTCCAGTCTTCATTGTCACAAGATCCTTCAGAAAAAAATTCGTCTTATTATCAACGTTGAAAATAGTTGTGTTGTTTAATTTTTTTGTGGAAACCATGATAAAAAATTTTTAGGATTCTTTGATGAATAGAAAGTTCAAATGGTGGTGTACATATTTAGAAAGTTTATTTTTACATTAAAACTACATATGTTAAAATTAATTTGATTTGCATCATCCTCCCATGGTCAATACTCCATACAGCTGACATTTATTATTGTTTTCTCTTTAGGTTCTGGTTGGCTGTGCAGGATCTAAAGTGCCGCCCCCTGCAGGATGTGGCGGCTCGCGCTCCGGAGATCTGGCAGAATCTAAAAGACCCGGGCCGCTACAGCTTTGAAGATGCCCAGGTGAGTAACTGTCACAGGAAGCACAGCTCAAGCACTGATGGCTTTTGTTCCTTTTAACAATTTCTACGGCCTTTCTGCACATTTGGGGAAAATGATCGTACTATATGAACTAAATAGGAAAATTGTATATTATTATTTTTTAATGTCCAATAACCATTGTGTAAACACATTTTCACAGATGATTGAGGGCTTTTAGGTTTTTTGATGGACAGAGGAAGTATGAAAGCTGCACTTAGGGACAAGTTGTGCCCAAGGCAGAATCTTTTTCATTCTTTGAAATGATGAAAGAGGAACTTGAGGGCTTTGGGCTATTTGGGGAGATTGATGTACAATAATGCCGATGGATAATCTGTTCCTTGTCCTTGTCCTCACAGCTCTGTTCAAAAGAGTTTGCCTTATGTCTGTCTCTTTCGTTTATCTACATTTACATGATTGATGAAAGAGACAGAATAACAGGCATCGCAATGCTCAGAACCAGGGTGAAAAGTCTCTCTGGAATTATAAAAAAATTTCAACCATTTTATTCTAGAAACTTGTCACTACAAGCTAACTGCTTTCAGAAAATTCAAAGTAGAATAACTGAAGAATGTGTTACAGAATCTGTGACATTACTGCTTAGAGTCTGTCAAGATACTTGCTAGGAGTCTGTCAAGTGAATTAAGCTTTATTTGAAATAAATAAAAACAAAAAAAACATGCACCTTCATCTCCTTAGGTAAAACATTATTTTGGCAGCAGCGAAGTCTCAGTAATCCTGCTGCAAGATATGTTTTATCAGACTTAGATTGCCTTTTCCAATGGGAGAACCTACAGATTTATTCCTGTTTGCATTTGTGAAGTCATGATTGAAAAGTTAACAGAAGCAGGATCATGAGGACAGAAAGTCTTTTTTCAGAAGATTCTTGGCTCTTTCTCATTGCTTTGCAATGAGGCGCTTTCCTTTCATCCAAGCTGCAAACTCACTGTCAGCCTCCAATGTTTTTTCTCTTTCAGGACCACATCTACAAGCTGATGAAGAGTGACAGCTACCCTCGTTTCCTGCGCTCCAATGCTTACCAGGACCTCCTGCTGGCCAGAAAGAAGGTTAGTCTCAATCTCAAATCTCTCTCTGCCGCGTGTAATGAATCTGAATAATTTTTCTGCAATTTTGTTTTCAGTATCACTCAGTATTCTTTTCCACAAACCATTCAGCCATAAGAACAAAAATCAGTGTGACCCTAGAGTACTGCAAGGGAAAAAAACTGTGGAAAAACAAAAGATACTGGTCATTTTCTGCCAGGACATTTTCCATTAAAGGAATAGTTCACCCCAAAATGAAAGTTGAAAATGAACATTTACTCACCCTCAGGTCATCCGAGATGTAGATGAGTTTGTTTCTTCATCGGAATAGATTTAGAGGTATTAATCAATACATCACTTGCTCACTAATGGATCCTCTGCAGTGAATGGGTGCCGTCAGAATGAAAGCCCAAACAGCAGATAAAAACATCATAATCCACAAGTAATCAACACGACTCCAGTCCATCAATTCATGTCTTGTAAAGTGAAAAGCTGTGTGTTTGTAAGAAACGAATCAATCATTAAGACATGATTTTGTCTTCAAACTGTTGCTTCCAGCTAAATTACAATCCATTATATTGCTTTCTCCAATGAAGAAGTTGTCTCGTCAGAATCAGGAAAGAAATAGGCACATATCAAACACTGACGAAACAGTCGAAAACAGCCCGAAACAAATTTGTAGATTGATTTTGATGTGAGAGTTTTTCACTGAAGGAAGTATTTTATTGATGTACAATAATGCCGATGGATAATCTGTTCCTTGTCCTTGTCCTCACAGCTCTGTTCAAAAGAGTTTGCCTTATGTCTGTCTCTTTCGTTTATCTACATTTACATGATTGATGAAAGAGACAGAATAACAGGCATCGCAATGCTCAGAACCAGGGTGAAAAGTCTCTCTGGAATTATAAAAAAATTTCAACCATTTTATTCTAGAAACTTGTCACTACAAGCTAACTGCTTTCAGAAAATTCAAAGTAGAATAACTGAAGAATGTGTTACAGAATCTGTGACATTACTGCTTAGAGTCTGTCAAGATACTTGCTAGGAGTCTGTCAAGTGAATTAAGCTTTATTTGAAATAAATAAAAACAAAAAAAACATGCACCTTCATCTCCTTAGGTAAAACATTATTTTGGCAGCAGCGAAGTCTCATTAATCCTGCTGCAAGATATGTTTTATCAGACTTAGATTGCCTTTTCCAATGGGAGAACCTACAGATTTATTCCTGTTTGCATTTGTGAAGTCATGATTGAAAAGTTAACAGAAGCAGGATCATGAGGACAGAAAGTCTTTTTTCAGAAGATTCTTGGCTCTTTCTCATTGCTTTGCAATGAGGCGCTTTCCTTTCATCCAAGCTGCAAACTCACTGTCAGCCTCCAATGTTTTTTCTCTTTCAGGACCACATCTACAAGCTGATGAAGAGTGACAGCTACCCTCGTTTCCTGCGCTCCAATGCTTACCAGGACCTCCTGCTGGCCAGAAAGAAGGTTAGTCTCAATCTCAAATCTCTCTCTGCCGCGTGTAATGAATCTGAATAATTTTTCTGCAATTTTGTTTTCAGTATCACTCAGTATTCTTTTCCACAAACCATTCAGCCATAAGAACAAAAATCAGTGTGACCCTAGTACTGCAAGGGAAAAAAACTGTGGAAAAACAAAAGATACTGGTCATTTTCTGCCAGGACATTTTCCATTAAAGGAATAGTTCACCCCAAAATGAAAGTTGAAAATGAACATTTACTCACCCTCAGGTCATCCGAGATGTAGATGAGTTTGTTTCTTCATCGGAATAGATTTAGAGGTATTAATCAATACATCACTTGCTCACTAATGGATCCTCTGCAGTGAATGGGTGCCGTCAGAATGAAAGCCCAAACAGCAGATAAAAACATCATAATCCACAAGTAATCAACACGACTCCAGTCCATCAATTCATGTCTTGTAAAGTGAAAAGCTGTGTGTTTGTAAGAAACGAATCAATCATTAAGACATGATTTTGTCTTCAAACTGTTGCTTCCAGCTAAATTACAATCCATTATATTGCTTTCTCCAATGAAGAAGTTGTCTCGTCAGAATCAGGAAAGAAATAGGCACATATCAAGCACTGTTTACAAGCAAAAACAGTCGAAAACACCCCTGAACAAATATGTAGATTAATTTTGATGTGAGAGGACAGGGGATGGAGTTTTTCACAGGAGGGAGCATTTTTGTTATTGATGGCACCCATTCACTGCAGAGGGTTCACTGGTGAGCAAGTGATGTAATGCAAAATTTCCCCAAATCTATTCTAACAAACAAACTTACCTGAGGGTGATTACATTTTCAGCACATTTTTCCAAGTCAGTTCTTTCTTAAGAGACAATATTTCAAGCCTTAGTTTCTTTTTGGCTGAAAACAACAGTCCTGAATTGAATCATTTCCTTTTCTTCACTTGCAAACGAGTGTTCAGTGTTCAGTTTGCACTTATTAAAACACACTAAGCCAACTTAATATGTGCTTATCATCAAATGGCCTACTTACTCTACTGACAACATGTAATGGCTAAACATGGGCACTTCAGTTCACTTCAGAGCCATTTTACAGTCTGATTGTGTCTCAGCCCCACTGTGATTATTTAAGATTAACATTAATCTTCCTACTTTTCTTTACTAACACATGTTAACCTGGTGTTGTGCACTGTATCTTCCCCATTCCCTTCCATTAACCTGGGCTCCACAGCCTGAGACTGAGCAAGGCCGCCGCACATCCCTGGAGAAATTCACTCGCAGTGTGGTGAGTGGCACAACGACCATAGCCAGTTCTTTTTGAACTTTAATTCAAAATCGGGCTTTCTGGAAGGTAATCAGACCAGAAGAAAATTGGATATTTTCTGAGAACCATAAAGGGTTCTCAAAGGGTTCCATATATATATATATATATATATGTGTGTGTACTATTTGTTATATTTGGAATTTGCTGCTGAATATTATTAGTCAAATCCAAGACCACAATTTTTTAACTGGTACTCTTTAAAAGACCACTTTTAATAATAACACAATTGTGTTTCAGGGCAAGTCTCTGACAAGTAAACGACTGACAGGCCTCATGCAGTCCTCCTGACAAGTCCTGCTGTTTGCAGTTTGTTGAGGTAGAAGAATTGTGGCCATGACGGGCCACATGTATGGACCACCCTCTCTCCAAAACCCACCAGAACACCGCACAGCTACCGACTCTAGATGGCAGCATGCAATAAGTCCAAACAAAAATCTCCGAACAGCGACAGTGCTGTCTGTGTCTATTAAACCAGTAACTGCAAAGACTGCATACATCAATGTCAGATTTCCCAGTACCATCTAGAGAACCATTTTACGTTTGATACTTATAACCAAACTGCAGCAAGGATAGGACTGTCTCGCTGGATTACCGATTCAAAACATTCATTGTCAGATATGAAATCAAGGTGTGCTGTTATCAGTCCAGTATGTCAACACTGAGCGTTCTGGTGAAGCGAGGATGTGTTTCAAATCTTCAGAGCATTCCAAAGGAGTGAAGAACATGACAAGGGCTTTCAGTGACTGTGTTCCCTTATTCAAGGTTTGCACAGAACTTTTCCTCATATACTTTTTTGTTGGACAGTCACTGAATATGAAGAATGAAAGTGGAAATGAAGGGGTTTGGAAAAGCACATTGTTATTACTCCTGCCATTTTGAAGAAAGTATAATTATTTCTTCTGTCTACAGGCCGTGTTATACTCACCTACAGTATTAGCACATGAAACTTCTAACTGAGATGAGAAAATGACGAAGAGCTATACATTTTAGACTCAGTTTTATTGAGGAATAAAGAAATATTGACCAGGATAATAAAAAGTGTCAGTATTTCAGCGTGATTCAGAGCCCAGAATATTGCTTTTGCACAAAAACTGCACCAGTGAGGAATGCTGGATCCCACAGATGCTAGTCCTGCTTGGTCAGTGTGTTTCCTGAACAGCTTTACAAAATCTCCAAATAACAACATTAAATTATTTAGGAACATCTATGGAGGACCATTTTGTCACATAAAAGATCATAATTGTGGCATTTCATAATTCTGAGAGAAAAAGTCACAATTATGACATGCTAAGGCAATTATTAGATAAAAACATTGAAATGTATAACACAAAAAGTCAAAATTACGGGATACTAAGTCATAATTGACATAAAAATCATAATTATTACAAAGGTCAACCTTCACCGTCATAATCATGATTTCATAATTGTGACTTAATATCTCATTTTGACTTAGTATCTCATAATTTTGAAACCATTGGTCCTTGTTGACTATGTTTGTCTTTGCTTTAATGAATGGTATTGTAAATTCTGTGTAGAATGTAAGTGCTTAATGTTGCTTTGTGTCAGTATTTTGATTAGTATGATGATGATGATTTGCTCTGAGCACAAACATTTGAGGATCACAGCCCTTCACGTTCAACATATCAACAGTAGACAATGTTTTTGTGGAACTACCATCCATTAGAAAGGAGTTTTTCATTGCAGGACGTTGAATAGCCAACCAATCCGCATTTCTGTATTTTTTGCTTGCATCATTTCCTGAAGCAGCATCACTGCCAGAGACACACAGACTTTTGCTGCTGGAACACATGAATTCTCTCAGCAGTCTTTAGCCCACAAATTTAAACGCAGTCAAATGGCAGAACAGAAATGTGTGCAGCTGATATAGCACGTTTCCTCTACACATTTTCAGGTAGTTGATTTGTAGACTCATAACTGTACATTAGGTTGAAATGGAATGTATAGACTTTTGCAGCAATCCTGGATATGGAAGATGCTGTGTAGAATATAACTTAGAGGCACAAGTGCCATATTCGGCACAAAACTATGCATGGAATATTTCTAAAGAGTTTTACTGCTTTTAGGCTTTTTTCATTGGGATCCAGTAGATCAAGATAATGTAAAGGAGGACCTGAGTCCTGAGACATTCAATAAACATTCAGAATGGAGAGCTCTGTAATGGAATGTTTTTTTCATTTTTCTCTGCATGGACAGCATTTTGTGTCATATTTTTAGCTCAAACTGTTCATGATGGTCCATCAAACATGTATTAAATGTTGAACTTGGCAATACACATATAGCTACATCAGAGCCTTGTACTTCAATAAGCTAGATTTGACTTCAATAAAGCCAGTGGGGTAGGATCTCATAATACTGAACTGCTAACAGCTCTGAATGACATTAATGTGTATGTGCTGCTCTCTAGTGGTAAGCATGACAGGCACAACTTTTTTTAAAGGTGACATCAGCATAGGCTTGGTTTTACTTTTATTTTTTATTAAATTTTACATTACAACAATGATAAAAATAAAAAGACAAGAAATAATAAAAAAAAATAAGTACAAAACAATGCTTGTGATTGCAAAGGATTCAAAAGTCAACATTTGTGTTTGAATTACAGACTATATACAACAAATGACATTGTAACAGGCAGATAACACAGATAAATTGGGGCGACTATACTTCACACTGAAAAACATTTTTCTACTTTTGGACTAGATGAATTCATTTTGTAAGACCTGATG
This sequence comes from Sinocyclocheilus anshuiensis, assembly GCF_001515605.1. Classification (NCBI taxonomy): domain Eukaryota; kingdom Metazoa; phylum Chordata; class Actinopteri; order Cypriniformes; family Cyprinidae; genus Sinocyclocheilus; species Sinocyclocheilus anshuiensis. Next base: position 1,370,271 of record NW_015553274.1, read on the forward strand.
CTTGTGTTGGTAGGCTATAATGGAGCTGTTTCTAGCTTTACCCCGGGTTATCATCGTTTTAAACCTGCTTTTAACCCCAGGCAATTAAAAGTATTGCACTTTTACTTTAGAAGGGATTTAGCAGTGGGTTATGAAACCTGGAGCAAATACCGTTTCAAGGAGTGCAGCAGTGCCCGTCCACTTTTTTTTTAGTGCCCTTGGTTTCCTATGGGGGTTTTTAGTTCTCGTTAAAGAATTATAAGCTATGAAACCTATCAGGTGATTCAGAACATTACAAACTTTGATTTGAATAAAACAAAGTATTTGAACATCGGACAAAAAGATAAAAGTGCCAGACAGCTTTCATGAGAACAAGAACTACAATCGCAACTACAATCAAATTAAAAAACAATGGAGAAATATAAAACTATATAAGGGGTCTTTTTGGTGCAATTTTCTTCTAGTGATTCTCTGATTGGTGGACATTTCTGGTGGAAGAATCATGGGTAATGTAGTTTTTCACTAGGAATTCCACTAATAAACGACAAAGGCATCTCATATATGCTGATACATGAGGTTAACAACATACCACCAAATGCCATCAATTAACAGCCTCACAATAGATCTGTTTTTAGCAGTTCATAAGTTAAAATCATTAAAAATCAGTTCCCCGTGGAGAAAATAAATTAGGATTTTTATTTTGACTGCTGCTCTCTATAACAGGTAGTTGTTTAGCAACAAATAACCAATCATAACCCTGAATAGCGCCTGCTTCATTAAATATTTGTGAGTTTAGTACAGTCACAGAAACTCTTGCATTGTATTTAATTTCAACGTTTGAGGGGAAAATACATAGTTCAAACAGAAATTAATGGAAAATGCATTGATAGCATTGCAGAATTGACCAAATTATTCTTACAAAAAGCCTATTCCGGACAGAGTGGATGGTACATTGAGGAACGAGACGAGTCGATATTTAAACGAAGCGCGACCATTTTGTCACATAAAAGATCATAATTGTGGCATTTCATAATTCTGAGAGAAAAAGTCACAATTATGACATGCTAAGGCAATTATTAGATAAAAACATTGAAATGTATAACACAAAAAGTCAAAATTACGGGATACTAAGTCATAATTGACATAAAAATCATAATTATTACAAAGGTCAACCTTCACCGTCATAATCATGATTTCATAATTGTGACTTAATATCTCATTTTGACTTAGTATCTCATAATTTTGAAACCATTGGTCCTTGTTGACTATGTTTGTCTTTGCTTTAATGAATGGTATTGTAAATTCTGTGTAGAATGTAAGTGCTTAATGTTGCTTTGTGTCAGTATTTTGATTAGTATGATGATGATGATTTGCTCTGAGCACAAACATTTGAGGATCACAGCCCTTCACGTTCAACATATCAACAGTAGACAATGTTTTTGTGGAACTACCATCCATTAGAAAGGAGTTTTTCATTGCAGGACGTTGAATAGCCAACCAATCCGCATTTCTGTATTTTTTGCTTGCATCATTTCCTGAAGCAGCATCACTGCCAGAGACACACAGACTTTTGCTGCTGGAACACATGAATTCTCTCAGCAGTCTTTAGCCCACAAATTTAAACGCAGTCAAATGGCAGAACAGAAATGTGTGCAGCTGATATAGCACGTTTCCTCTACACATTTTCAGGTAGTTGATTTGTAGACTCATAACTGTACATTAGGTTGAAATGGAATGTATAGACTTTTGCAGCAATCCTGGATATGGAAGATGCTGTGTAGAATATAACTTAGAGGCACAAGTGCCATATTCGGCACAAAACTATGCATGGAATATTTCTAAAGAGTTTTACTGCTTTTAGGCTTTTTTCATTGGGATCCAGTAGATCAAGATAATGTAAAGGAGGACCTGAGTCCTGAGACATTCAATAAACATTCAGAATGGAGAGCTCTGTAATGGAATGTTTTTTTCATTTTTCTCTGCATGGACAGCATTTTGTGTCATATTTTTAGCTCAAACTGTTCATGATGGTCCATCAAACATGTATTAAATGTTGAACTTGGCAATACACATATAGCTACATCAGAGCCTTGTACTTCAATAAGCTAGATTTGACTTCAATAAAGCCAGTGGGGTAGGATCTCATAATACTGAACTGCTAACAGCTCTGAATGACATTAATGTGTATGTGCTGCTCTCTAGTGGTAAGCATGACAGGCACAACTTTTTTTAAAGGTGACATCAGCATAGGCTTGGTTTTACTTTTATTTTTTATTAAATTTTACATTACAACAATGATAAAAATAAAAAGACAAGAAATAATAAAAAAAATAAGTACAAGACAATGCTTGTGATTGCAAAGGATTAAAAAGTCAACATTTGTGTTTGAATTACAGACTATATACAACAAATGACATTGTAACAGGCAGATAACACAGATAAATTGGGGCGACTATACTTCACACTGAAAAACATTTTTCTACTTTTGGACTAGATGAATTCATTTTGTAAGACCTGATGCTTGTGTTGGTAGGCTATAATGGAGCTGTTTCTAGCTTTACCCCGGGTTATCATCGTTTTAAACCTGCTTTTAACCCCAGGCAATTAAAAGTATTGCACTTTTACTTTAGAAGGGATTTAGCAGTGGGTTATGAAACCTGGAGCAAATACCGTTTCAAGGAGTGCAGCAGTGCCCGTCCACTTTTTTTTTAGTGCCCTTGGTTTCCTATGGGGGTTTTTAGTTCTCGTTAAAGAATTATAAGCTATGAAACCTATCAGGTGATTCAGAACATTACAAACTTTGATTTGAATAAAACAAAGTATTTGAACATCGGACAAAAAGATAAAAGTGCCAGACAGCTTTCATGAGAACAAGAACTACAATCGCAACTACAATCAAATTAAAAAACAATGGAGAAATATAAAACTATATAAGGGGTCTTTTTGGTGCAATTTTCTTCTAGTGATTCTCTGATTGGTGGACATTTCTGGTGGAAGAATCATGGGTAATGTAGTTTTTCACTAGGAATTCCACTAATAAACGACAAAGGCATCTCATATATGCTGATACATGAGGTTAACAACATACCACCAAATGCCATCAATTAACAGCCTCACAATAGATCTGTTTTTAGCAGTTCATAAGTTAAAATCATTAAAAATCAGTTCCCCGTGGAGAAAATAAATTAGGATTTTTATTTTGACTGCTGCTCTCTATAACAGGTAGTTGTTTAGCAACAAATAACCAATCATAACCCTGAATAGCGCCTGCTTCATTAAATATTTGTGAGTTTAGTACAGTCACAGAAACTCTTGCATTGTATTTAATTTCAACGTTTGAGGGGAAAATACATAGTTCAAACAGAAATTAATGGAAAATGCATTGATAGCATTGCAGAATTGACCAAATTATTCTTACAAAAAGCCTATTCCGGACAGAGTGGATGGTACATTGAGGAACGAGACGAGTCGATATTTAAACGAAGCGCGCAGGCTGTGTTCCTCCAATCAATATCGACAAATATCCAAAAAAGAATGTTAACCCAGAGTTTACAAATGTAGAGTCTAAATAAACAGGTTTTCAGGCTAAAGTCTGAACAGTACAAAACATGAAAAAAAGATAACCGACGGTTTAGATTTAGAATGGGTTAACAATTTTAAGTGCAAAAAGTCATACTGTATCAGCTGTCCGTTTTTTCCCTTCATTTTTTTCTCTTTTTTTTTTTCTAAACAAAAATTACTCCAAAGGCCTAATATATGGTTAGATGAACGGACTCTAAACATCATCAAAACTAGTTTGATTTTGGAACCTTTAATACATTTCTTAAACTGAAAAACAAATGTAAATGTAATGTAGATGACCTTTAAAACAGATAAAAATGCATAGCTAAAATATTCAACAGATCGCAAGATCTGGAGAGCGTTGACGAATTGGCTCTGAAAATAGAGCCTCTAATGTATTATACAGGTGAAGGAGGTGGGAATGACATGAGAGAATGTCCAGATGGAAAATAGAAATGCTAATATAGCCTATCACGAGCAAAGAAATGCAAAATGGAGTGAACAGATGTTTCACTCCGAGAGGTATGAAGGGCTCTAAACAGGCGGACACACAAAACTATTATGTTCCTGGAGCATAGATACAATATGTCCGACAAAATGTAACGAAAGATTCAACAGTCTTGAAAAAGCAGGCTTGAAAAGGCAAAACAATGCATGCTAGTATTATCGTAGCACAAGGAAAAGCATAGGTGAATATTTGAATATGATGGCTATCATGTAATTTACCAACCACACGATTGTCTGCTAAATTATATATATAGGCTATAAAAGAACAAATAAAAAACACTCAACAGCATTATTTTCCAGTCCTGACGTCAAAGCGAAGTGCTGCTTCAATACATGGAAAAGGTATTTTTTGCCATTTAGTTTAAAGATTACTTTCACAATAACTCTCAGATACTACGCTCTAAATGTCTACCTGAATGATGATCCCAGTAAGAAAGATGAGCTTCTAATCAAATTTATCCTCTTTACATCAAACAGGTTATGAGCCAAAAATGTCTTGCAAGAAATCATGTGGGCTTACAAACATCATAGACACATTGAAAACATAAACTAAAATGAAAATGGTTTTGCTTTATACTACTGGTGTGTCTCTGAGTAAGTCTATGTTGCTTTTATTAAAGACTCACAGTAGAAACAGCAGATAACTTGTTATTATATTGATTTGCTATTTGTTCAAACTGGTTTTGTCAATCGTGATTTCAAAGAAATAATAGCTTAGAATCACAGCTCAGGAGCTTCTGTGTGTATAAGAGGTTGATTATCACTTCATTTAATTGTAATATTATAGTTATTGTGCTGGTGTTGCTATTTAACCAAGTACTTTTTTATATAATAAGACTCATGTTTCTAGGTAATTGGACAATCTGGACTCAAACATGCCTTAGGATTTGCTAGTGAGCAGGATGCGAGGTAGACTACCGATTGACTTGGTTGAGGAAAATGTTTGTAACATGGAGGTAGAGGATGACTCAACTTCACACTACTACAGGAGAACAACTACAGAGTAAAACCAAGACAAACATTCATCCTGAGTCTGCTGTGCGCGTCTGTGTGTAACGGTGTAGAACTTCCTCAATGCCTAGGGCTCGCCGAAACCAGATGCCTTGTCCTTCAGCAGATCAAGACACAGATGACAACTCCAACTTCCTGTGGACGAAACAATTCTAAGGTAACTCTAATGAAGCGGATTCACTTTGTATAGCATGTGTATTTGTTTATTGTGTGACTATTTGTTTATCTATACATTTGTGACCCTGGACCACAAAACCAGTCATAAGGGTCAATTTTTCGAAATTGAGATTTATACATCAACTGAAAGCTGAATAAATAAGCTTTCCATTGATGTATGATTTGTTAGGATAGGACAATATTTGGCTGAGATATAACTATTTGAATATCTGGAATCTGAGGGTGCAAAAAAAATCTAAATATTGAGAAAATCGCCTTTAAAGTTATCCAAATGAAGTCCTTAGCAATGCATACTACTAATCAAAAATTATGTTTTAATATATTTACAGTAGGAAATTTACAAAATATCTTCATGGAACATGATCTTTACTTAATATCCTAATGATTTTTGGCATAAAACAAATCAATAATTTTGACCCATACAATGTATTTTTGGCTATTGCTACAAATATCCCCCAGCGACTTAAGACTGGTTTTGTGGTCCAGGGTCACATTTGTCCATGCTGTGTACTGTAAATCAGTGTCATACATATTTTATTTTGTAACTATGTAGTACAGTGGTCTTCAGTAGCAGGTCAGTAGAATTTCAGGGGGGCCATCAATTACTTTTTTTAAAATCTACTTTTTGACAAATTTTTATGAACAAAAACATTTATCTCCATTTAACAAATTAATATAGACTTTTTATGTTAAATATTAAGTTCCTATAACTTCAACCAAACCTAAAAGTTAAGAAACTAAGGTTCAGCTTTCACATTAATATGTATTAAGTAAAATGAAATGTATGACTCTAAGCATCAATAATGATTATTTTATTGTTTTTGCAGTACTGAAATGTTAAAACATGGTTTATTATTAATGCATGTTAATATATTCACATGTTATTATATGCCAGGCAACAAGCCACACCAGTCAGGCAGATTTTAGAACTGAAACAATGAATGTATTAATGATTTTTAATATCTATTTTGTAATGAGCTGCTGTGAAGTGATCTTACCCTCGGGTGGCTGTGTCATGGGAGGCTTAAGGCAGTACATGTGGTATCCCCGATCACAGTCATCACAGAACAGAAGCTGATCCTACAGAATGAGACGGCATCACCAAGCTGTTAGCTCACACACACTCAGCCATATGAGGAGGCTTGCAGAAACATGCATACTAGCAACATTGTGTGTCCATGTCAAACAAGTAAAGAGTGCTTTGAGAATCTAGTTTGAGGTGTTGGAAATAATCTAAAAACGATTTCTTTATGCTCACACACTATTTTAGATATCCCCTTGTTAGGATTTAAAGACTCACATCGTTCTCTGAGGTGCCACACAGACTGCAGGATTTACACTCAATGCACTGCCACTGGTACGTTCCAACAGCCTGCATCATGTTGTCTGTGAACTGCAGACATGAAGGATGGCCTGGTGAAAGAGAAAGATGAAAGAATAATCTGACAGAAAGAAGAGGAGCTAAACTCTGACAATTAGATTAGTTTCAGATGTTCTTCACTGTAAGCAATTTAATTGAGAAAAACATAAATCCATATAAAATGTCGTAAGGTGGATTGATATGCAGATGGATGGATAGGTGGATGGATGGAGGGATAGACAAATGATGGATGGATGGATGGATGGATGGATGGATGGATAGATAGATAGATAGATAGATAGATAGATAGATAGATAGAGGCAGACAGATAACATTATAGGGATAGTTCACACATAAATTAAAATTTTTAATTTACCATACTATGAAAGTCAATGGCTACCGTCAACTGTTTGATTTCCAACATCCTTCAAAATATCTTGTTTTGTACTCGGCAGAAGAAGGAAACTCATACAAATTTGGAACAACTTGAGGGTGAGTAAATGATGACAGATTTTTCATTTCGGAAGAACTATCCCTTTGAGTTAATAATGACAGAAACATGAAAGAAAACAAAAACAGATTAAACACGATTTGTGTGGAAGGAACAAACAACCGTTCCCCCTAAACACCTTCTGTTCTGCCCTCCACACACAGAGAGAGGGTGAGCACAGGTTTGGAAAGTGCCAGATGGTTCTGTAACCTCACATGTCTGTCTTTCTCTCTCTCTGTCTTTCTGTCTCGTAGGGAGGTGTCAGTTCCTCGGCCTGCTCATTTCCTCAATGAAACTGTGAGAACAGCAGGCTCCTCTTGCTTGGATGCCCAGTAAAGCATGTGCAGTCTTCCCAGTTTGGAAAGCATGTAGGGCCTTGGCTTGAAGTCGGATGTTATGTGAGGCTCTTTCCCTACTGGGAGTTTCATAAGCGTTGCTACCTCATTCCTCTTCATGGCTCTGTCCCTGGTATTCACATGCAGAACTATGTTGAATATATTAAGCCACATTATGCCGACATTTAGACATACATCTTTTGCCTTGATTTTATTTCCTGCAAGTGTATGGAAACATGAGTGATTTAAGAGGTTGATCTTGATGCAATACATATAAAATATGAAAAATTCTATCTAAAATACTTCAAATAACAAATAATTTGTGTAATATTTTGATAAAGTGCTGTTAGTTGCATTGAAATTATAGACTACAATGGCCTCGAAAATTATTTGGACACAAGCCATACTTAAACATATATGAATGTCTTATGTAATGCATTATTTAAGAAAACAGAAAGCCAAGTGTTATTTATTGTAAAGAAAATATGGCATTTCACAATAATATGTTTGCTAGGTTTCAAATTATAAAACAATATAATACTCAAAATTAAGAGTTATAACAATGTCCAAGTGAACTTGAGGGGAGCTGCCTTCATAAATCCACTATAATGAACTTGAACCGGTTAAAAAAAACGTCTCATGAAAGTGATTTGTTCTGAGATGATGTTTAGCATCATTTTAGTGTCATTAAGACATTTTTCAAATACTATTTGAGGTCACTTGTCCCATGTTTTCCTTCCTTGAAACAAAATTAACTCACAGTAATTCATAAAATGTAAAATGTTTAATGTTTTTCAGTAACAAAATCCAGTGAAAGACTTGCAGGCTGACATTTGGAGTAACAGGACTCAGCAGCGACCACATGAATAGCAGGTTGCATGAAGTGTGTTCTGTGTGTTTGTGTGGATTGTGCCACAGGTCTGCATGACACAGAAGCAGTTACAAGCATCATCTCTAGCCATGTTGCCCATTGGCTTAGTATTAAATGAACTAAATCTTCAATGTTAAACATTGAAACATTTTCTTAAAAGTTTAGACACCAAAACCCTGGGAGAAATATCATCAGGAGCTGTTGTAGAACAATAGCCTGCAACAGTTTGTGGGCCTATATACATTATACAATAGCTTAATAAATTATATTATCGTTTTCAAAAGAATGAACGCCCTGAAATAGAGACAAGATCGAAAGCATTAATACGGAACATTTTTCGCAACAGTTTCAATTCAAAAGTGACACATGAGTTCACCATAACAATAAATAGAAGAGCTTTAAAGAGCAAATATAGCTCATCTTGTTCATACAAAAAGGATACACTGAAATATCCCCATATTAACTGGGTGACTGATGTCCCTGTGTCTAATGTGTATTGTGCCTTTTATTGCATGTATTCTGTTTTCAAGTTCACATTTACTGCATTTTCCTATTGAATGTAGGAAGCTTATGTGCTTGAAATCCAGTGTATTATTATTATTTGCAGTTACACATACACAGTCAAATCCTCAGAGCTGGATCTGTTAACAGAGGTGAATGGTCCGGATTTTATTTGCAAAACAAAGCCTTCATGAGAATCATTGCACATATGCTACAGTTGTACCGCTTCTTGTACCTGTTGTTTAAGGAGAGTTTCCTGAATAGTAAAGGGAAATTACTCCAAAAATACGAGTCCTTTTTCTTCTTCTTACTCAACAAAACTAGGGAGAGGCCAAGTATCATGTATGCTCCAGCAAACATGGGATTTCAAATTTCATTTTCTTTTTTTTGTTGTTGTTCTTGCAGCTGTCCTGAGAAAGGAGGAGAGATGGACATTTAAATGCCAACTGGCTCTTACCTCTCTGCAAACTGTCCTCCCTTCCCTCTGGATCCAATCAGGGCCTGGCCTCAGCCCATTCTCTGCCTTCTCGTGATCCCTTTCGTTGCAAATATTGTATTTATCCAGAGGTAGGGGGAAAAAAACCTCTTCACTATCCGACCTACAGACACATGTTGAGTATTTTCTCCTCCTTGAGGATTGAAATTCTTTAATTTCTATTTCTAAAGTAAATTTCCACACAGTAGGCATTTTATCTTACATGGCGAAGTGTAATCCATGTTCACACATTGGTAACGTCCCTGCAATTTTCCATTACGGAAAACAAACAGTCCAGAAGTGATGGCTCCTCTGTCCAATAACTAGCACCTCTCAGTATACAGAAGTGTGAAGCAATAAAAACAAAATTCCTTAATTTATAAAAGGCTGCAACTTGTCCTTTGAAAGCAATTCCTGAAGTTAACATTGTGTCTGGAGTTGTGAATCCATTATGCAAGCTGCTGCAAAACAACAGGGAAAAAAAAACAGGCAGCAGACACATGCCGAACGTTTCTCTGATGCTGTTTCCTTGAGGTTTCTCCTTTGTCTATCTGTACTGAGGTGAGCCTGTGCTGTCGTCGGACAGAAGCCCGTCCAGGTCGTCCTCCTCAAAGCCGTGAAAGGTGGATGCCTCGCTTTCTGACGTGTCGCCGAACATGTCCAGAACTCCGCCCGTCCTCCTCTTCGCCCTGGTCCCACCGACGCGATCAGCTGACATGCATGACGGACATATCAGCATCACAGTGGAAACACACACAAGTAACACTGCAGTCAGCTAGGACTCACACTCCTCTGAGCTTTGGACAACTTGCAGTCTTTGCAGTTACTCATACATTAAGGGACTATGGCTTGCATGTCTGATTGCCTGAATATGTGCTTATCATTGGCTGTAGATTAAAGTTGCAGTGCATTTTTTAGCTGTAAGTGAATCATTAATCTTTTAAAGGGATAGATCACCCAAAATGAAAATTCTGTCATTATTTACTCACTGAATGATGTTCCAAACCTGTTTGACTTTTTTTTTCTTCTGTGGAACACAGGTTTTGAAGTGAATAAATAATGACAGAATTTGCATTTTTGTGTGAACTATCCTTATAAACTATATATATATATATATA
>NW_015553274.1:1380665-1411965 GCF_001515605.1 Sinocyclocheilus anshuiensis
ACTGAGGAATACATCATTTGGTCTCTCCCTGTTCTTGCTATTTACCGTTCGATTATGAGAAGGCAGTGGATCACACAGCCAAGAAAGAAAAACAAAGAATGGAAGCACATGAGCAAAATAAATATGAGAATATTTTGCGCACATGAACTGAGATAACTGATTATGCCCTAAACAGTTAAGAACTATGAGCATGTTAGGAGTTCAAAAATAATTTCAGGAAATAAATGTGGGATATTTAACGCTTCCAGGATAATTTGCTAGGAAAATAACTTCATTAACTGCATTAAAAATGCAAAACACAAGCACTCAAAGAGATGAACAAAAAGGCCACATGTCACATAAATGCTCATTCTCAACACTGCAGGATTTGGCTCACACGTCTACACTTACAAACACAATGCACATTCTAAATGTAAGCATGGGATTTTTTTTTTTTCATCAGAATTTTTTTTTTTTTAAGACCAAGTGGATTGGTTGGAAATGTAAATTATCATAATTACAAAGAGCAAATGTTCTCAGGTCTGTCATCTTGAAAACTTTTTGCGTCAACCTAAGCAATCTAAATTAGATGTACAGTAAGATGCTTTTGGACTTTGTAGTCTTGGCATCAGCCATGAAAAACGGCATGACTTAACGGTTTCGATAGAATCCCATGACACTCCCACAGCAGTTTCACAGAACTGCACCTACTTTCCCTTCCAACTCTCATTAGAATAAACTCATAGCAGAATATTAATGTCAAACAGATGATTTTTACTTAAATGTCTTTTGTATGGCAACAAAACAATCTTAGCAGTAAAACTGGATATTGGAAAATTAGAAAGAGACAATAACAAAATAAAGAAATAAATGAAGATTTGAATGAAAAGTATATATTTTCATTTCCATTATTAATTAAACAAAAAAGAAAAAATATAAAGTTACAATTTTTTATATTTATATAATTTTTTTTCCCCCATTATTTTCACTGTCTAAAAAATTAGTGTGTTTTTCTAAAAAGTGTGTTTTTGTTGCACAAAATATTTTTAAGTAAAAAAAATCGTATAGTAATCATTAATTTTCTCATTGCACATGCAGGATAAATCCAAAAGTTATCAAACACAATCAGACTGTTACTTTCATATTGTGGTGTGGTATTTGTATTAAATTACTGATGACATTTTTAGTAATTAATAAGTAATTTATACTGGAATTCATTTTTAAAATAACTGTCCGACCTCTGCTCACATGTTGCTTTTAATCGACATATTTGTAAATACCGCAAGAATTAATGAATAAACCCCAAGACTGCAACAGATAAACAACTGCATGGAAACAGTGGTAATCTACCCATCTCTGAACTACTGTGCTGGTTTCCAGGACACAGATTAAGCCTAGTCTGGGTTTAAATCACTGCTAATGGCAGCTCTCCGTTAAAAAGCCTTTCTAGTAGAATTAATTTGTGTTTAGGAAACCGTTTCTATATGACACCGTTATGCCAAGCCAAACCCAAATCACAACAACTCAGCAAAACCCCATAAAATAAATAAACATGCTCTAGCAAAAAACATGAAAAGATGGGATATGCATAAACAAGCTGATGAAATGTGCTATTGATGCATGACATGATAAAGCATTAAATGGGATTTGTAATTTTCTTTTGGTGAATACATATATATTAGATTTTATGGGCTTTAATTAAATGTACTAAAGCTTTTTCAGATCAACTCAAAAAATATATATTAAGAAAATAATTGGTATCACAATTTCTAGGACATTTTACTGTTGTGTGCAAACATGTCTACATTTAATTCATTTAAAAACAAAAGATGTGTGTGTATAATGATACTGTAACTGTGAGTAATAGAGAATACAGTGATGTGAAAGACTCACCAGAACGGCCGCAGTCTGAACAGGAAACAAGCTCCTCAGCCTGGCCTGTCTTCCTGTTAGAGCCTGAGTCTCCCAGACAGAAGTCACAGTAGTCATTAGGGATGATCGTGCCATCAGGCCCTTTCTGTGCTGTAAAAATAGTGCAAATTAAAAAGGGGAAGAGAACATTTAAGAACAGTGGCGGCCTATTCCAAATCCTAGCAAACTAAGAAAGCATTACTTGTATTATTTTAGGCATCCTAAAACTGTGACATCATGCGCAGTGTAGTATTTAAAAAAGTATAAATGGAAACATTTGTGTGTGCTATGTATTTATTTGCTTATTGAATACTGAATAATATCTATTAAAATATTATTAGAATATTTATATAGAATATGTAGACATTGAGGCAGCTCACTAGTGTTTTGCAATAGAGCACATAATTTCTACTAACTATTGTTATGCTAAAATTCACACAGGGATGTTAACTAAAGAAATAGGCTGTTACATTGATTTTACCATGGTTAAAGTCATAATGTAACATAAGCAGCGACAGATTATTTCTTCATTTTGTGACATACATCCAAGTGAAACGGATTATCGAAAAAGAACACAGTTCAATCCATCGATTGTTGACTGAATGGAGGCAGATCTGAAAAGGGGCGGAGTTAAAGCAGACTAAATGATATCTGGTAAATGCTACCAGAAAAAAAAAGTCTGTCATTTCATTGGAAAATCGAGTTATGGCATTTTTTAAAAGCTGCAGTCCATAAATTTTGCCTCTTTGTCGCCATCTCTGTTTGAAACCTGCAATTGCAGTTATTTGCAGAATTCTCTTCTTTACGTGGGTTCTCAGTCAATGCACCAGTGTGGATATTCAGGAATTACAGATACAATGCCTTGTAAGTATGTCCAAAATAAGACATTTCACCATAAAATGTAATCTGAACAAGTAACATGTCTGCCAGTTTTGTTCTGACCTTTACAATAAATCGCACTACCAATGGTGATTAAATCTAACGATCGCAAAGTTAGCTCAGATCACGTCAAACCGTGCAAATAATAATTATTATTGTTATACTTTGTTCTCAAATTGTTAACATTAAGAACATCGACATTGCATGACTACGTATATTTAGTATGTATTAGCGTTATCTGTAGATTTCAATTTCTGTACAGTCTAATCTATAATTGTCATACCATTCAAATATCATCGAAAGAAATTGTTCTTTTAACCTCAATTTAATGTTCCTTAGAACTTGTTCTCTTTGAAATACAAATCTTGTAAGTACAGTGTAATCCCACGTATCTGTAATCAGATGCACATTTGAAACTGGAATATAATCTAATTTCAGTCACTTACATGTATTTCATTACTATCATGCACCATTTAAGACTCTATTCTCAAAATGACAAGTTTAATTATTCCAGCTGCTGTAAGAAGAGGCTACAAATGATCCGCCAGCTGCAGCATCCACACACCGATATAGCCTATTAGCATCCTTCTTTATGTATACAGATGTGATGTATTGGCGCAAAGACAAATGACCCGAACCACTCAAATTATAAACCATTATTACCGTTGAGATTCAAGCTAAGGTAAGGAGATAGTTTTGCACACTGACTGGTTATATGCATTTAATCAATAACTGATTAACTGATCATTTTAACCAAAAAAATGACGGAATGCAGGTTTAACTGAAAAATTTGATCATAATTTTTTTCAAATTAAACACATGAATAGATGAATTGTAGGGCTGCACGATAAATCAAAATGGAATCGAAATCGCGATTCGACAGAAGCTGTGATTGTCATGCGTATCTTTCAGTGAAGCACAGTTCTGTGATCAGCAGTAAATCTCCATCCAAAGACCAGAGGGCGCTCTCGCGCTGAAACTCCAAATACGTCTAGCAGAAGAAACCCAGGAAATGCCTATAGCGGTAGTCCACGTGAACGATTTCTTTGATTTCATAATCGTGCAATAAAATCGTCTGCGATTTTTTTTGCGTAACTTATCAGTGAACTACGGCTCTGTGTAGTAAATGCTGCTCCATCTGAAAGCACGTGATGATGATTTACTGCTGATTACAGAACCGGCTTTACTAACAAAATGCGCATGACAATCGCATTTGATTAATTGTGCAGCCCTAATGAATTGTTCACAATAATGTTATTAATATGAATTTAGAAAACAGGCACAACACAAAAAGTAACATGCAATAAACACAATATTCATAAAATGTCTAAAATCTACATGGTATATTGGGTGCTGGAACCAGTGGCGTCGACAGGGGAGGGGCCATGGGGGATCTTGCCCCCCCTGAAAACTGATAAGACCTCAAGTGTGGCCCCACACTTCTATGTCTCTGTCATTCCAAAATTCAAATCTTTCGGCTTGTATTTGAACAATTAACGCTTCCGCGTTGCTTCTCAACAACCGGGGCTAAGACTAGCGAGCTGCTGTTTTCCAACGAAAAAAATTGCTTTTTTCCCGCTTTTTTTCAATTAGTGAGTTGCAGCACTAGATTTTGGTACCATCTTTCAGTGTTAGGACAGACCAGGTTCAATGTTAGCTCCTAGACCAAGATAATGCTAATCATTATAATGCTCTGTGGGTGGAATGTAATGCATAATAACACAACCAGGGTTCCCTTTTGAGCGTTCACTCTACACTGCGAAGCATTCGCAGTGGGATATCCTCCCCTTCTCCGAAATCCTGAAACCTTATAGGATAACGCCAGTACAATAAACTGGCCAATTGTAGCTAATTATGGAAATCCCATGCAAATACTGACAACCGTGTGGGCAGTATATAATGCGGTGAGAGCGACAATTGCATCAGAATCTTCTCCTTCACGCTGCCATCGTTGAAGATGCACCTGAAGATAAGACAGTTTCTTCACCGCATCTGATGGCAACTTCTGCCAAATTTGAGTGGGCCCCATCGATCTGCCGGACCCACATGAGCACTGCATCTCCTGCCTGGGCCTGGCCCATGCTGAGGTGGCGTTCTCTGAGTCCAACTGCATGCACTGCGCTGACTTGCCGGCACGCGTTTTGAGGACTCGGAGGAGTATTGCTCGTGGCCTTACGGGGGCGAGGCCCACTGCCACCGTCGTTTTATTTGGAAACCCTGAGGAAAACTAAGAATCCATGTCCATCTCAGCGTCAGAAAAGGACTGGGCAGAGTCGGAGCGGGATCGCCCCGACACACGCACACAGAGTGCTCTCTCTCTCACCATCCTTCTGACCATCAACTGCCACTCATCAGCTCATCAATCGGCCCTGCATTAAAGCATTCATTTTGAATTTTATTATTTTTGTGAGTTGTACTCTATTCACAGATTGGATTCTTTTATTTATTACAGTTTTTCACTTCTGAAAAGTGAAAAGTTAATACAAATTGTATTTGACTGTTCTGATTTACAGTACAGCAGTGAATAAATGCCATTAAAAGATAATAAGGTATCATGTTTATTGCTGATTTTAAAGCTTACTGAACTTTAAATGATTTGGATATCTAACAGTTCTACATATAAATACACAACATAAGATTGGCCCCTCTATAATAATTGTGGCCCCTCTTGTGCCCCCCAGTTGAAAAAATCCTAGATTTGCCCCTGGTTGGAACAGAGTCCTAGATTTTAAAACACTTATTTTACAATTAAAATTAATATTAACTTACGTTTGTGATTCTCATGGTGGATAGGAGGAGATTGGGGGATTTCAGTTTCACGTTCTTCCTCACCCTCCTCTTCAGCAAGGTGAGTATGGGTGTAATGGTAGCTTAGTCCAGGGCGGTTTTTGTAACGCTTCCCACAAACTAAGATAAAGAACATTGGTCAGAATGAAATTAATTTTACTGGCAAAAACTTCTTATTCTCAAATAATTCTAGGTTATTCAAATAATCAAGCTGGGATGCTAACACATGTCTAAGGAATTCACAAAGCAGCTAGCTTTGGAGTCAAGGCGCTATCACAAAATCTACATGGCATGTTCTCAGCCAATGAGAGACATGCTGGGTGTAAGAACAGTGTTTAAGGCGCAGTATTAGCACTGCAGCCCCACAGTGTGTCTTCATGAACACAAACAGGTGCAGAGCAAAACTATGAATATTACATTTATCATATTAAATCACACCTCTGTTGAATGCAGTCAGAATCCGTCACTGAAACTGTATGTCTTGGGTGCATTTATATGTAGCTTTTAATTTGGTCAAGTGCTATCGGACTGTGATCCGATCACTGAAAACACGTTAATGCCAGTTGGCCTATTAGATTACAGACATGGGATATATCACATAACTATATCATAGTGTTGTTGTGTTTAATGGATACATAATACACATGAATTGCTGTTATTGACCATGTTGGCTTAGGTTGTCATATTATGTAAACCTCAGTACAGAAAAGATTTCCTTCTACTAACAGGAGGATGCATTAAACATGTCAAGCATCTGTGGGTTGCAGACTGCAATACCAGCAAGGTAAGCACAATATTTTCACAGTAATAAATTCTCTCACTACAAATCTAAAAAGAAAAAGGATGGACCAACCATAGAGAAGGAAAGCATGTGTACAGTATCTGAATATGATCACAACTAGGACATTTTTCTTTGATTTTTAAAGACAATAATTAGTAACTAAACTGATTTAGATTTACATAGGTCTGTGTCATATGGATTTTTATTACATTTTCAATTTATTTTTCCTACATTACCTCAAAGACAACATGAAATTTACTTTTATTTTAAAGGGAAAAAAGGGTGAGCCTGTCCAATTAAATTTCAATGAATAAGTTAAATCCCTTCCCACATTTTGTCCTGAATGATCATTAATTTTACTCAGAGGTAAACTGTATTACAGTTAAATGCTTTTGAATGCTGTTTTCATGTTGTCTTTAAGTTTAATTTTTACATTTATGCTTAAAGGAGCACTAAATATCCAACCATAGTGTGCTTAATTGTATTGAATGCGCACTTGTAGTGTACTTCAAATCTTAAGATTGTAAAAAAAAAACTGTACTTGCAGATAATATAATATTAATATAATAAAAGGCCACTTAAGTGTACTTAAGGAGAGTATGCCTCCTTAAGTACAGAGAAAATACTGAACCAGATGATTTATGCTAATAATCTCTCCCCGACATGAGCATTAACTGTTTAGCCTTGTCATTAGCATAGCCCACATGTCCGAGCAAGAGGAAGATGGCAACATGGCTGAATACCTGAGTCAGCGGTTTTTGAGTTATGCTTTTGTTTGCATCTGTCTGAAACAGAGGAGACACAAAGCAAAAGAGGAGACAGAAAACAAAATACAGGCAGTAAGTTGAGAGGCCTCTGGAACCCAAAGTAGCTCTAGTATCTCCTCGGGTTGTCACATGCTTTTGATATTATAACAGGCCACCATGCCAAGATCAGAAACACAGACAGGTACCATATGACAAAATGAAAGACGTGTTTAGGACCCTAAAATAGGACAGCCAAACAAACAGTGTCAAAATAGTTAAAATCCCATGATTAAAACAGAAGTCAGAGAAAATAAACATTAATTATTTTATTTGACAGCCGTGTGAAGTGAAAAAAATTATATTAATATTTATTGGGGTCCAAAAATCTGAGACTTCTAACTTAATTTAAAATAATTAAATACAAATTATATTGTCTGCATAACAATTAATCTGAGTGAAAAAAAAATCAGAACTCAGAATGTCACAAATTTGCTTAATTGATTAATTAATTGTAAATATTTCTTTTATAATAGATATATATATTTTTTAATTTCTCTGAATTTGAAAAGTTTCTTTATTATCAGGTGTAAAATTTTATAAAAATCCGATTTTGAAAATATTGTCGACATTTGGACTCGATTAGGTTAGTTTACAAATTTCCTAATTAGTTTTTCTCTTGCAGTTCAAACGTATACAAAATGATATATCTATTTCAAGTTGCTTAGAATTGAAGGCACAAAGGTTGCATATGAAATTATGAAATTGACACTTACTGTCACACACGTAGGGTTTATCCTGATCGTCGTTGGCCACTGCTTCTGTTCGCCTGCGCCCAGAGCCTCGACCCTGGTCAACAAATAACCGAAAATTACATGATATAATCACTTTCTTTTTGTTTAGATCATTTCTCGTTCATCTTTTCTTAGTCTCTGCACACACCATAAGTCAGAGAGATCAACACAGGTATTTCTTTTTCATGCTTTATTTCCCTCTCCGGTGTCAGTCTGCCTTGTCTCGGGCTGTCTCTTTTTCTTGCTCTCACTTGCCTTTTTTCCTTCACACCATCCGCAGACTTTGATGAGTCATGCTCATCACTCACCCTGCCTTTGTTTCGATGCTTCCTCTTTGGTGTGTCCACTTCAAAATCTTCATCGTCATGGAAACCATCCCCATTTTCATCTGCCTCAAGCACCCTCTGCAGAAAATGAAGAAAGTTGGGGTAAGCGATTAGATGACAAAGATCAATGCACTGCACAAGAAAAGACAACAGTCCACATACAGAAAGAGTGGAGAACTTTATTGTCATATATGGTCAATGGGGTCCTTAAAACACTGGATTTCATAGCAAAAACTTAGCACAGGAAACACTAAAAGCTGATTGTTTTTATGAGTGGGCCACTGAATCATTCATTCAACCGATTCATTCAAAGACGCTGATTCATTCAGGAATGAAACAGCACCTACTGAGTGTTGCTTCTCCTGTGGCTTCGCTTGGAAGCATAAACAGACACTGTATCTGGCACAATTGGGTTTAAAATGTAAGCTAACTTAATATTAACTTCCATTCGACTGTTGTATGAAATCAAGATTTTCCTTGCAGTCGTGCATTTTCTTTAATGATATTTGGGTACAACATCACTCTTGCTTGTGTGATATTGTGAAGATATAATGTGCAGTGCATTGTGTAGAAAGCATGCTGCAGTTTGTGTTTTATCGAGTCTAGTGGTCCTTACCCTAATAGCGCGGTATTGTTTGCCAGAAGGTAGAAAACAAAACAGCTTGCGGCTGGGGAGGATGGGGTCTCAGATGATGGATTGGGCTTTACAGCAACAGTGAATGCTGGACATCGCTGATTGATGGTAGATTGCATCTTATAATGCTCTGCGCCATCACCTCAAACCTTTGCAAAGCATCTCTGTTGGGCTTTTTTTCACATTTTTCACATTTAAAAATCATAGGCCTATTTATTGTGCCTTAAATATCCTAATTATTCATGGTTATATGGTTAGATACATTTTATTATTTGTATATTATTGTTTTTTTCCCCCTTGCTGTCTGTTAATCTTTCAGAACAGAGTTACAACCTATTTTTGGTTCGTGACCCACCAACTGAAAACCACTCTGTAAGCCTGACACTGACTCTTAATATATTATCATGCACGACCAAACCAATAAAATCCTTTAGAAAGGACTGTCAATATGTTACCTGGATTTCCAGTAGTGTCTCTTCCTCTTTGGAGTTATTGTTCCTCTTGTCCAAGATCCCATCACCTCGTAACAGAGCCTCCAGGGCCGTGGCCTCCGTCGCTGGGGCTTCTCTCTTGGCCATCAGCTCAGCCTCTAAACAAGAAAGAAAGAGGTAGAAAATGAGAATGTCAGGTAAACAGCCATAAGAAGTAGCTTCTTTGAACCTCTCCTCCATAAACAGTGGGGTCCAAAAGTCTGAGAAAAAATTATATTACTTGCATAATACTGACTGAAAAGGTGTTTAAAAAATTGCAATACATTTTTTAGTATGTAGTATTACTGTATTTCTAAATGTTTATCTGTATTTCCAGGTTTAAATAAAAACCTAATAATAAAGTCCCAGATTTTTTCCCAGTTTTTGGACCCCACTGTATATCAATATAAGAGGTACAATCAGCTAGAGACAATGAGTGAATAAATCACTTGTCTGAAGGCACATCATAAAGGCATCAGTTTCACAGACAGACAGATTGTGTGTGTATGTGCATGTGTGTGTGTGTATGTGTGTTTTCCACCATCAGTTTGGGTAGATATCTTGGACACACCAGCCATCAGGGGCGTAGATTCCACCCCCCCACCACCACCACTTTTAATATCACGTAAATTCGTCCCCCGCACTTTTTCGGGCAAGTGTGTTGGCATAGAGGTTCAAGAGCCTGTGTGAATAAATATAGATGTAAATTCAAAGAGACAGGATAGTCTGTGCATGATCTGATGTTTTATTCGGACCCAGAATAAGGCGAGATGAACATCACGGAGCGCTAAACACTCTGTGCAGTGTATGTTTCATTCATACTCGTAGCCGGAGGGCGCTCTTGCGCAGAAAGTCGTATGAGGAAATTCCTAATATGGACAAAAGCGTCCAGCTATCGCTGTATGAAAACAGTTGTTTTCAGAAAAACAGAAACATTTGGAAACATGAAGACATTAAACATACGATTGCGACAATATGGTTTATTTGTGTTTGTCAAGTCATCTCCAGGTAATAAATAAAGTATATGAACAATGCAGTGCTAACTGACATAGCATTTATTACAGTATTGAAACTATTCTGCCTTATTATGTGATAAAAAAGTGTTTGTAGTATATAAACAAATCATTATTATTGGTTATTGTCCAGCAGTTATCTGATTTCTAAGCCAATTAAAAGCTAGAAATGAGAGAAAAATTCAAGTTGACTATACACTACCAGTCAAAAGTTTTTGAACAGTAAGATTTTTAATGTTTTTAAAGAAGTCTCTTCTGTTCACCAAGCCTGACTCTCTGAGAAGTGCACTTACTAGTAAACTAAGGAGTGGGTTGAAACACACTCTTAGGTCTGTCACAACATTTTAATTGTTTTCTGATCTATAATCTGCATCAGTGGAGTTAAAGTGTTCCCAGAAGCTGTGGTTTCTGATGGCCATATCATGTGTTTGCTGTAAGATGTTCCTACTCAGTAAGTGTGTACATGATTGAGAATGTTTTTATGAATCTCTGTCCTTGTCTTTATTCTCTTTGTGTCTGATTGAGCCAAGAGACACTCTTCCCCTGAGAGAGGAGCTGAAAATAGCGCAGAGTGCCAGTCAGGGGCTGATTGCAGCCGCCCATCCCCCATCTCTAGCCGCCAATCATGAACAAGTGGCTGAGAGAGGTTGATGTCTACAGACACAAATCATAAGGTCTTAATCATCGCAATATAATACAGCACTGCAATATTTATGCATGCCATTAAATCACAACATTGGCACTGAAAAGGCACACACTGACTGGAAAGACTATGTACTGCTTTTAATTAAGAAATTAGCAAGATCACGCTGAGGACTCCGTTTCATATAGCAAGCGTAGAGCATAATGAATATATCAGTTCACTGAGATGCAGCTATGTGGTATTGTCACTTGGCGTGATTATATAGCAGGCAAAATAGCCTGACTGAATCAGTTTATTGAACTAGAGGCTGTTCTACATGCCACATCTGCTGTGGAGAAAAAGACAGCATATGTAGGTGAACATGAACATAGGAACTGAGCTTGCTTGCTTGCTTGTCGTTATGAACCAGACTTGGATGGGATATTGGACACCAAACCTGTTTACAGTGGCTGAGCCCCCAGAAATGTACAACACAAACACATTTCAGGCAGGAAGCTTAGGAATGATGTCCTGCTGTAACAGAGCAGAATTATGCCTCGCTATAGTGTAAATATTACGATTCCAGGACTCGGGAAAACGCATAACTTAAAGGGATAGTTCACTCAAAAATTAAAATTGTCATTATTTACTTATCTTCATGTTTGCACTTATCCTCGGAGAGCATAAGAGACTTCCAAAAACATGAAAATATCTTAGCATTTAAACGTTAGTGTATATTCTTCAAAAAGACAGAAGAAAGAGTCATATAGAAATTGAACAACATGAGAGTGAGTAAATAATGACAAAACCTTAATTTGTGCATGAACTATCCCTAAGAGTAGACTACAATGCATCTTAAATATTCATCATGCCAAAATGTCTGAATGTGATTTGAGGGGTGCTTTGGAGGGGTTAATTACAGTTCCTGTATGACACTTGGTAGGAGCTATTTTGTCACTCAAATCCTCCTTCTGATATCTACATTTTTGGAAAGCAATCATACTTTTTTCCAGGCCTGAATCAGTTTTTTTCTACTGAACTCATGCTGGCTGAGCTCCAAATGAAGGTCAGGGGTTCTTATATTGCTTTACTGCTATTATATTTCCAGGGACAGCTAAGAAAATAATAGAGTGGCTTTCTTGTTGACACAGCCAGGCCTTTATGTGCCTTTATCGAGTTCTTCAAGCCCTTCTGTAGCCCCCCAATCAGTCTCCAAGACTTACATTCTAATGCTGCATGGCCAAATGATTAAAGGGGCCCGGTCAGGGCACACACAGACACAGAGAAGGATAATGAGACCCAGATGGGCCAGTTCTACAGCCTCTGAATGACCTCAGAGCAAAGAAGCAAGGACGGAGAGAAAAGCAAGCACAGCAAGAAAGAATTCAAAACCAAAATGTAAGCTTGAGAGAAATCACACAATTAGCCACAATCATGATCTCACCGAGTCGGAGTTCACAAAGGCGAAGCTGGGGGTCAAGTGGTGGGTGAAGTCGCCTCTTCTTTCTCCAGCAACGCGCTGGGTAGGTGTACATCTGACCTGCTGCCAACCCTGCAATCAAACAGACAGTAGTAGCATGGTTTGAATAGGCTCTTACACACATTCTTCATATAAGCACTATTTGGATGGGATTATTTTTGTAAACAATGTTTAGGTTGAAATTAATAATGGAGGATATTTGTGATTTCATATACCAGTTTGGATTAGAATCTATTGTCTAAATGTGGATGTTATGAGATGTCATGTGCTCTTAGGTCAAAGAAAATTATTTAAAAAAAAAGAAACATAAAACAACATTTTTTAAATAAGTCTCTTATGCTCAACAAGGCTGCATTTTTTGATAAAAAATATAGTAAAAACAGCAACATTGTGAAATATTATTACAACTTATAATTACTGTTTTCCATTTTAACATATTTTAAAATGTAATTTATTTATGTGATAGCAAATCTTATTTTTTAGTAGTCATTACTCCAGATAATCAATCAATCAATAAAAAAATAATTCAAATTTTTGGTGCTCAAGAAACATTTCTTATTTATATCAATGTTGAAAACAGTTTTTTTTCTGAATCTTTGATCAATAGAAAGTTCAAAAGAACAGAATTTACTATTGAAATAATGTTTTGTGTTTATAAATGTCTTAACTGTCACTTTTGATCAATTTAATGCATCCTTGCTGAATAAAAGTATTCATTTCTTTAAAAACTAATCTTACTGACCCCAAACTTTTGAAGGACAGTGTATGTAAATGTAAATTTTCACTTACAGGCATCACTCTGAGAAACACAAAACTAGTCTTATCTGGATAGAGCGTTAAACACAAGAACTTGAATAAAACATCTTAAATAAAAACGCTGGCATCAAGGGTTTTCACAGGGTCATTCTCAGGGTCATCCAGAATAAAAAACATCCAATAAACACTGGCCTACCACAAAGTGTAGGGTGTGGCTATGGAGCTTTTAGCTGCGAGGTGCTGACTATTTGTGTCCAGTTCTCGGCAGGCATATTGTTCCCTTTGGCAGCTGTATGTCTAGATATTGGCTGTTTTGGTCAGATAATAAGGTAAGAAATGCTGTGGAAAGACTAGAGACATACTTCTGCCTCATTACATTGAATAGTGCAATGAATGCTGTCAGACTCTGTTCCATGTTTTGTCTGTGTCTTGCTCCCCAGGTGTTCCTTTCCCATGTTTAATTTGTCCCAGGTGTTCCCCATGATGGTTTATTGCTCCCAGGTGTGTCTCGTCATCCCCTCCTCCTGTGTGTGTGTATAAAATGTGTTCCCAGTCCCAAGTTCTCTGTCCGCTGTTGAACGTCTTCGTGTGAACGTCTTCCTGTGTTCGTCTCCCTTGGTTCCTTGGTGCAAATAAAGTCCTGTCAACATATTCTCCAGCGTCTCCTCGTCCCTTGTGTGTGTGCAATGTGACAGAACAGCGGACCGAACTGTAAGCGGCATCCCTTCCAAGTGTTTGATTTCCGGTTTTTGTAAGTTTTTTGTTTCGCCCTTTTTTCCCGTGCGCTCCTCCACGTCCCCATATGGAGGAGCGTTTAATGTTCATATCAGTGGCTCAAGAGCTCGCTCCAGTGTCGGCCCCTGCCCCAGAGCTCGCTCCAGTGTCGGCCCCTGCCCCAGAGCTCGCTCCAGTGTCGGCCCCTGCCCCAGAGCTCGCTCCAGTGTCGGCCCCTGCCCCAGAGCTCGCTCCAGTGTCGGCCCCTGCCCCAGAGCTCGCTCCAGTGTCGGCCCCTGCCCCAGAGCTCGCTCCAGTGTCGGCCCCTGCCCCAGAGCTCGCTCCAGTGTCGGCCCCTGCCCCAGAGCTCGCTCCAGTGTCGGCCCCTGCCCCAGAGCTCGCTCCAGTGTCGGCCCCTGCCCCAGAGCTCGCTCCAGTGTCGGCCCCTGCCCCAGAGCTCACTCCAGTGTCGGCCCCTGCCCCAGAGCTCACTCCAGTGTTGGCTCCTCGAAAGCGCTTTGCTGTGCCTGCTCCGCCAGAGCACCCTCCAGTGCCAGCGCCACGTAAGCGCTACCCTGATCCCCAGTTCAGCCCAGGGAGGGCTCCTGATCCCCAGTTCAGCCCAGGGAGGGCTCCAGATCCCCAGTTAAGCCCAGGGAGGGCTCCAGATCCCCAGTTAAGCCCAGGGAGGGCTCCAGATCCCCAGTTAAGCCCAGGGAGGGCTCGTGTTTCCCCGTTAGGCCCAGGGAGGGCTCCAGGCTTCGTCTCCCTTGGTGCAAATAAAGTCCTGTCAACATATTCTCCAGCGTCTCCTCGTCCCTTGTGTGTGCAACGTGACAAATGCACTGTTTAACATGTTACAAACTTACAATTTCCTAAAGACTAGTATGCTGTATAAACACTCATCAACACTAAGTTTGATTGCACTCTCTGTGCCATCTGCTTTAAAATGAAATTCATCAGTCTTTATCATTAAATAGCTGCATTTTAAGTGGATTTTAAAATTGGAGTGTAAAGTGCCAAAGTCCAACTTATCCAAATGGCTGTGGTGAGAAAAAAAACTAGAATGACTGGACATGATGCAGTCTACCAATTTTAAACATTTGATTAGATGATTGTGTCTTGAGATGACAGCACCCTACAAACTCCTTCTGTAGTTCATTTAATGCACATGAACACATATGCAATATACTGTAAGTAAAATATTGCTAATATATGCTAGCACACTACACCTCTTCATTAAAAGGAGAGTTCACCCAAAATATAATTTACTCACCGCCATGTCATCCCAATCTCCTATGACTGACTGGCTGTTAAGCTCCAAAAACAAAACGAAAACCCCCATAAAATTACAATTTTACCATTCATTAGTTCTCAATAGAAACAGGCTGAAATTTTACCCATTATTCAGTGATAATCCTACCGTTCTTTGAGCTGTTAACTCAAGAACCACGGTGACCAGATCAGTCACTGAATTCATGAACAAATCAGTCTTGTTAAAGATTCACTTCGTTGAAAAGAACACACAAAAAAAACACAAAAAGAGTGATTCAATCACCTATACAGTTGTCAAGTTTAACTTTCAGTCAGTTCCTCACATAAAGTTACTGCATGGTGAATCACTTATTTATTTATTGTTTTAATAAATGTATACAAGTTTTATAATATTATTATATAATATTAGCCTTGTATGTGTTTTGCTATACATTCTATTAAATAAATAAATGCTAATAATATTAATATTATATTATATTTATTATATTATATTATATTATATTATATTATATTATATTATTTATTCATTCGTTCAATTATATTATATTATATTATATTATATTATATTATATTATATTATATTATATTATATTATATTATATTATATTATATTATATTATATTATATTATATTATATTATATTATATTATATTATATTATATTATATTATATTATATTATGCAGCTTTAGTGATGGGGACGGCATTCTTTGGGATGGAGGGAAGCTGCTTTTTACCAAATGGAGGACGAGCTGGACTGGATCTCTGCTCCCCTGGACCACCCTGCTCCTCACCGTCAGATCTCTACACAAACAAATCACACATGCTCAATGATTCTAAAATCTATTGGAGCCTTTTATTTGAAATCATTAGCTCATCCATGAACGTGATTTCTGTCCGAGTCCCCGTCGGATTGCATCGGCTGTGGGGATGAAGACGACAACTCCCATGATTCCACACTCAGTCACGACTCACGGGGTCATCAAATTACGCCTTTGTCTATTTGTTTATTTTGAATACGTGCCCTCTAGCGGCGAAAATTACATATTGTGCCTTTAACAGACTGTGAACAGTAAAGATTCTTCACAAATATTTATTTTTCTCTTCCACAAAAAATAAATAAATAAAAATAATAATAATATCCGCATACAGGTTTGCAAGAACATGAAGATAAGTAAATAATGAATTTTCATTTCGAGTCAACTTTTTCTTCCAAATCTTTTTGACGTTAATGTTATTTTAAAGGTAAATGCAGAACAGGCTACCTGGCCCCCGGTGCCGCTTCTCCATCCAGATGTAACAGTTGTTCTGAGCTACGCCCGTCTGAGAGTCCAGGAAGGGAATGCGTACGCTGCGCTCCGCACACAAGCGGGCATTGTAGCTGCGACAGTGCTCAATGGCCTCCCTGTAGAACTGGTCCCCGAGCCTGAGGAAGACACATTTTTTGGTGAGGAAGCCTGGCTTTAGCATAAACCATGCCAGTCTATATAGTGTGAATCATTAAAAAGAGATTCTGAGCAGTGCCACCTTCAACTAATAATTAATAGTATCCAAATACCTCATTACAGGCTAAACTTCCATACATTAGTCAGACTATGAAGACGTTAAGTTTTAAAGAACCTGCTTTGGAAAAGATAGGGCTATTTTTGTTGGCTAATACCATTGCAGATCAATACAGCTTCAAGTGTTTTGTGCTGTTGTGTTGAGTCTCTGGGACATGCTTTCTTTTCACAATTCACTTTCCCACAGACTTACAGTGTCATCCATGACATTCTCTAGGTAGTCAAAAGGCACAGAGATGTGACTACCAACTTCCAAATTGAAAGACAGAAAAGACACTGGACCTGAGCCAGCCTACATGGCTTCTCTCCCCATACCTGCCTCCTGTCTCGATTAGATCACTCTTCTCTGGACTAGATGATACACAGATATGTGAGGAATGCTGTGCTGGACAAAGAGGAGTATTCCAACTCAGCATGGTGACACAAAGAGCCTCAGTGTTTAGAGGGAGCAGAAGAGAAAAGAGCAGGCAGGTATGAAAAGCAAAGGTCTGAGAAAGACAAATGAGACAACTAACATTTGATAGCCTAGTCTACTCCCAAAAGTAGGTTTGAGAATGGAAAACCAGTTCTTATTCAGAACCATTTCCATTAAAATAATACTGTTACCATTCTGGAACGTCTGTAAATATGAACAGAAAACAGTTCATATTACTCGTATCATTCCAAACCTATCGCTTTCTTTCTTACAAAAAAAAAAAAAAACATATTTTGAAAAACAGAGTCCACTGTTGTTTTGGACAAGTGCTGTCACGATGTCAGATTTTCACTACACAATTATCCTGGCCAAAAGATTTGACAATAGCGATATTATTGCCATATATAGAAATTCTGAGGAAAAATGCTATCACCAATGCAATTTATTATTTATTTTTTTTGGCCAATGAATAACACTCAAAATATTTTTTTTTTTTCTTTTTTTTTTTTACAGGATTCAAAAAACTCCCACTTGTTTTCCGTTTCCGTTTTGTTTTCCATGATGGGTGGTAACCAGTGTTACAATACCACCACCTGCTTAGTTGGAGTATCAACCTGTTTTCAAATTTCAAATACTAATACAAAATTAGTTATTTACAATATTACTGTATGTGTAGTATTAACACAAAGTCATTATTTCACTTTTAAGATATCACAGTCAACACCGTTATATTGCACGTTATATTTTGGACCCCATTGTCTTTCACTATTTCAACTGTTTTTGTACAAACACTCTTCAAAATATTGTTGTGTGTGTGTGTGTGTTCCACAAAAGAAAGTAAGTCATATAGGTTTAAAACGACATTAGGGTGAGTAAATGATGATAGCATTGTCATTTTTGGCTTTTTTTTCTTTGTCACAAGTGACATGCCACACTGATAGTATATATATAGAAAGTACTGTATGTGTTTAGGTGATATAACAATTGCTAGATGGAATAAATATGAATTTCATTGTTCTGTTGTCAAAACATCATCCATTCTTTCTGAAATTACTAAAATAATCATTAATAAAAATAAGAAACCAGAATATATTTGAAATCAAAATAGAAACCAGAATGATTTCCAGTCTCTACCAAAAAAATCAATAAATAAAAATACTGAAAACAGTATTATCTCCCAAATCAGCTGTTGAATTCTTGATTCTTTTCATCATTCATCTTGAAAATCTCCAGATCTACATTTCTTCCTTACTCCAGCATTCACCATATTCCACCCTTTTTCCTGGGCTTCCTGTGAGCATTATTTCCCTGAAACGAAATGCCTGCGCTATCAGCTGGAGACTGCAGGAGTTATTATGTAAGTTGCAGTGACAGAGGCCCACATTAGAGCGCCCACGACCAGCGCGAAAGCCGCTATCACCATAATCATCAACATGCTCCACTGGACTAAACTGCCCTGATGGCTCTCAACTCAAGTTCCCTCTCAGTCGATCTATAACTACTTTTCAGCACCTTAAACAAAACCATAACGGCCCCTAGAGATGACAAGTGCTTACCAATGAGCGGCTGATGATGACGGTGTCTATCAGCACCATCTTAAGGAGAGAGCTTGTGTGAGGACACCACGCTTCATACAGCCTCCCCCATACAAAACCTCTACTATAAACATACCGTGTGTTCACGGCCTCCCGTATTACACTCGAGGCAAGGACTCTGGTCAACAGAGTGGAGCAGTTATGTAAACAGTTCGACTGATGTGTTGGAAGACACGCATTCTCTCTGCCACCTCCCTGGAGGCACGGATAAAGAGAGCCTCTTGAAGGTCGTTGAGATCTTCACTCTTTTAATGTCAATTAGTTATGGACTAGTTATGGACTGAGGAGAATAGAAGGGATGTTTAATAAATCTCTCACAGTATTTGATTTTCACAACTCTCAAGAGCATGAAGGTACAATAGATGATGCATGTTATAATAACGTGGTCAGGAAACAGAAATGTGACTTTGGTCAAGTAAAATCCTTTCAATTTGAAAGCGAAAGGTTAAAGCTGGGTTTCTCACAGTCTATGTGAGCTCACCAAAATTGTGGGATGGTATGACACTGGAATGTGTAAACATTCAGCTAGGTATCATAACAGGGCATTATGGATTTCAATTCTTCTGTGAGGTTCTAAAGACGTAGACCAGTGCAAAACATCTACAATGCACGTTGAATGGAAAAAGAAATGGCAACTAATTATTTTAATGGCTTGATTAATAATTATAATATGTATTAAATATTAAGTGTCTGATAAACAAAATCCAAATTTTTTTATTGAATTATTGCAATAAAAAATTGACAATAACAATGAATAATCATTATACTGCAGCAATAAAAACATTATATATATATATATATAAATTCTGTATATGTAATACTTAATAATATATTTAACATTAAATTAATTATCATTAGAAAATGATCATGATTACTTTTAAAAATAATTTATTTTATTATTATATTTCTGCATTTTGACAATAATAATTATACTAAACAATAAAAACATTGTCTCATTATTATTATTAAAGGGGTCATATGATGTTGCTAAAAATAACATTATTTGGTGTATTTGGTGTAATGCAATGTGTTTTGACTCTGAACTTTTATAAAGAATATCTCTTTGGATTTGAGACTTTAGTCTTTGCAACTTTACAGATCTTCTTTATGCACCAAGAGCTTGTAACACTCCAAAGAGAAAGGAAAAATTGAAATCGCATCATATGACCCCTTTAAGAAACATTTCTTATTATCAGTGTTGGGAAAAAAAAATTCTGCTTATGTTTGTGGAAACTGTAGTGCATTATGCAAATCTTCCCACACAGTGACATAGACATGTGGGGGCATGTTAGAACGAGTTGTTTTAGGAGGGCATGGACAAGTCTTAACTTTTATAAAGAATATCTCTTTGGATTTGAGACTTTAGTCTTTGCAACTTTACAGATCTTCTTTATGCACCAAGAGCTTGTAACACTCCAAAGAGAAAGGAAAAATTGAAATCGCATTATATGACCCCTTTAACTATTCATGTATTTGTTGTTGTGTTATTTATGTGTTATTATTTTCATTTACTTATATTTCATACTTAATAGTACATTTATAAAATAGTACAAATAAGTATAAAAGGTAACACTTTAGTATAGGGACCAATTCTCACTATTAACTAGTTGCTTATTAGCATGCATATTACTAGCATATTGGCTGTTTGTGTTTACTAGTACTTATAAAGCACATATTCTACATGACCTTATTCTACATGCTTAATCCTACCCAATACCTAAACTTAACAACTACCTTACTATTAATAAGCAGTAATTAGGAGTTTATTGAGGAAAAAGTTGTGGTTAAAAGTAGGGCTGCCCTCGACTAAAGATTTTTCTGGTCGACTAGTAGTCGTTCATTTTAAGCATTAGTCGACTAATCGCACGTTTATTAATAAACCATTTTAATCAAGCTAATGAGCCTTTAATTGCCTACATAGCCTAATAAGCACTCAAGTGCACGCATAAAGCTTGCCACGACACACAGGCAGAAGTAATGATGATGAATGTGTCAGGGAAAAACAGAAGGAATAAACTGCATTAGCATTTTAATAATCTATTGATAAACTAGTGTTTTCTGTGTTTTCGGCTTAAGAGATGAAGTCGGCGACACTGACTCTTCATCTCCACAGTAGTGAATGTGCCTGCATGCAAGTTTCATATGGATTTGGATTCATATACAGTTGAGAGTATTTTAAGAGCAAGTGACCGCACCGGCGCCTCCATCTGTCATGCTGTGAGCTAGAAAATAAATGGTGCCAAATTGGTAGACCCAATAACCAGTTTAGAAGAAAACAAATTTATATCAAATAATTGTTTGTTTGTAGGAAAAATACACTGCTGAAAATATGTTCTCATTGTGAGGTAGAGCAAAGAAAATTAGCTGAAGACTAAACATTTATTCAGTTTTTCACACATCCAATTCAAATGCATTTGTAAACAAGCATTTTTCTATGAGCCTATTTCAGCCTTTATGAAAACTGTAAATGAACCTTCTGCACTGAGCCATGTGCTTTGTGCCTGGGCTGCTCTTAGGAAATTAATACCTACTCTTTATTCAACAGAGCAGATCTGCGGCTCATTCACAGCTTTGTGTGTAACTCAGAGGCTGGAGGCCCCTTTACTCAGCCAGCGTCTATATTCATATTACTTGAACAACAGGGGTGTCTCCTTTGTGTCTCAAAAGAACATAGCCACACTTCTTAAGGATGTAGAAGATGTCTTTCATATTCAAATGACCCCTTTAGTTTGAGTTAATCCGAATGGTCTCTCTAAGGACAGGTGTCCATGAATAATCATTGGCTTAGGTAGGCGTTGCTCAGAGAATTGTTGTTCGTATTCAAATACATATGCATACCGTCATGATAATCAGCACTGCATTTCAATTAGACACGTGCTTTGTAAACCGGCTCTCCAAATGTGATTAAGCTTTCATTAGTTAACAGGCCAGCACAGAGACATCTTGTCTCAAAGCACTTCCTAAAGAAGCTTTTCATCAGTGCAAATAAACAAGATCTGCTTTAACTGAAATGCACTTTCAGATTTTTTTTAATCATCTTGGCTTGCTTGTTCAAATCAGCTCATTCACAAATCTCACTACAAATGCTTCATAAGAAGTCCAGATTTCCAGATGATGTGTGCCATTTTTTATGTTAAACGCAGCAACATTTGGCTCAACCAATGGTGCTAATTTGGGGGCGGAGCTTTTTGTTCAAAGACCAATGGCATTTGTGAAATGCTCTGTTTGCTACAGATACAGAAATATGTCACCTTTAAACCTCTTCAAAACCTCTCATTTTACAGCTTTTTATGTGATTGTATGGGTATTTTAAAATAGTCTGTGCTGTGAGGATATAGGGAGGTGTTGATATGAATAGGGATTTGCCCTCCACGGTGTATAGTGAGAAGAGAGAGAGTGATCCATCACAGTCAGGCTCTATTCTGTGTCTATAGGGAGATGAAGAGGCTGAAAACAGAAGCTATAGTGTCTCAGTGTCTCTCTCTCTCTCTCTCTCTCTCTCTCTCTCTCTCTGAACACCCAGGGCACTGAGTGCACCACATTCACTACATTCACTCATTACATGCCTGTTAATCCAACTGACCATTAATTACTGGGGCTACGTTTGCCATACCAAAAAGCATTGATCCTTTACAACAGAATTTGGGCATTTAACAATTTAGCTTAATTGAATTTTAATCATTAATTGCAGGTTTCATTTTTGTTTAATGGAATATAAACCAGATTTTTACTGTAATTTTTTGCACTATGATATATCAGGACCATATCAATTATCAGCAGACATTGGTGATTTTTTATTTATCAGTACTCATCTGTTAATATTGGAAAAATATACCGTTCAAAAGTTTGGTCAGTAAGATTTTGTAATATTTTTGAAAGAAGTCTCTTATGCTCAAGGCTGCATTCGTTTGATAACAAAAAATACAGAAAAAAAATAGTAATACTGTGAAATATTATTACAATTTATTTATTTTAATTTGAATTTATTCCTGTGATGGCAAAGCTGAATTTTCAGCAGTCATTACTCCAGTCTTCAGTGTCACACGATCCTTCAGAAATCATTATAATATGCTGATTTGATGCTCAAGAAACTTGTCTTATTATTGTCGGTGTCAAAACAGATGTACTGTGGAACACATGATACTGTACATTTTTTTTTCAGAATTCTTTGTTCAATAAAAAGTTCAAAAGAACAGCATTTATTTGACACAAAAAAATTGAATGGTAGTGTATTATATTGGTTTTCAGTGTTAATAAACTTCTATCCCTGTTCATAAGGCAAATCATATAGTTAAACAAACTTGAAGCTTATACTCACCCACAGTATAAAACACTCGTGGAAGTGTAAGTATTTAGAAGATGCCTTTTCTTATGGTAATTCACGTGCAAGTTGCACCCAGAAATTGTAATTTTACGATTTATTATGTATCTGTGAAATAATGTATGACTGTAATGGAAAAGCAATACCTAATTCAGCTCTGCTCTGAACCTCTTTAGTCAGTCTTGAAGAGCAAATTTAGGCTGTGAGGAAGCTATAGGTGCCCCATCAGACTGCTGTGCTTTCATGATATCGCTCACATTCTGAGAGAAACCCCTCAGCGGTGAATAAAGAAAGGGACTTCAGCAAGAGAGAGAGGCCAAAAGAGCTCGAGGAAGTAATGGAGTGCTCAGTTGTCGGCCTTGTTAGCAAATATTTAGTGTCTTTATTTAAAAAAAAAAAGAAGAAGAAAAAAGGTGATGTAGAGGTCTAGACTGTTTGCAAATGGATTATGGAATGGAATGAAGAGAGGCATGTAAAATATGCTTTCCTTTCAGTTTTTTAGTTTATTATTTTAAGTCCATTTCTTTTCTTTTTTTTCTTTTGCAAACCATATTATTTCAGCTGAGTAAAAACATGTTTTTAAAGAGACTCGGCATATACAAAAAGAAAAACAGGAAAAGGGTTTAGAGTAGTGGAGTCTATCAGCACAAACAGGGGGTTCCTGGACACACAAAAGACCTCTGGCTCAACGGTGTTTTTAGTGGTTGTAGCAACCCTCTACATTGCGAGTAAATCACTCGCATATGTGACTAAATCTTCACTCTGGGCGACTAAATTATGTCTAATATTAGCCAATTGCTAATAAATTCTCAGATTTTACTCGCCAGTGTGTGAGTTGGAGGCTAAGTATAAGTTTAGCTCAGATATATTTTCACTCGCCGAACACTCTCTGACTGAGCGCTTCAGAGTTTCACTCTCCGTCAAGCGATCTGTGCTGTTTTTCAGTTCATCTGAATGGATGTGCAACGCACCTGTATTTAACGTACCGTAAACTCTAGTGTGAAGGCGCACATCCCCGTCGCTTTGTTTCACACACACGCAGTGAGAGAGGGAGAGAGAATTGACGCGCTACCTATGCGCGCTACATGTGTAATGTGAAAACGAAATGCATCCAGACAGATGAAGATGGGGGGGAGGGGAGCAGGCTACTGCAAGCGCCTTAACCTAAACCCCACATATTCACCCCCTCAACGCCCCCCTCGATTTATATGTGACAAAACGTACGCAAACCACCAGACCCCGCTCTCCAGACACTAATAAATGAATAGACCAAATGCTGTTGAACACGGTATATAATATGACTGCTCCTTGGTAGAAAACAACACTTGTATTTAACAGCGGTGGGAAGTAATCTCATTCACAACAAACAAACAACCAGACAAGAAACACATTATTTGCCTGGGCAACATAATGAGATTTACAGAGGAAGAAAAAAACAGCCAAATTATACAAGTAACAGTCTTTGTTAACCAAGTCCAACATTCACAGATTCCTCCATAACACAATAAGGGAAAATGCTTACTGTTTTATAGCAAAGTATTTAGAATAATAGCACTGGGAAGAGGGAAAAAACATAAAAGTGTGCTCAGACAGGTGAATACGGCTCCTTTTCCTGCTCCCAGTGACCCCCTGATGTCTTTTTGGTGGGATGGGAGGGGAGCTTTATGTCCCTGATCTGGAGCAGATGGGGCTCTGTCTCTTGCCCACTGACATCTCTGCGGCTAGTCATCAGAACAGATGGGTACTGAGGGATCCTGGGATATTGCAAATCTGCTCCACCACAGCATTTAGAGATGGTGCATCACCCTCAGTGTACACACTTACATCGACAAATCAGCTTAAGTTTGAATGGAGAGGAATCACTAAAGTAACTATGAGTTAGGCTGGTATGAATCCAAGGGTGTTAATTATTATTATTATTATTTCTTTTTTTTTTTTGTAGAGGCACCAGGTGCAATCCTAGCTCACTCCTTTGCAAGATAAGACATGACCAAAAGACACATTTTGAAAATAATATAGTTACTCATGTCATGCAATATAGTTATGCAATACACACACACATATAATATGTTATAGGTTATAAAACATGACTAGGTATTACATAAATATAACATATATGTATCACATATATTATATAGTATGAGTATTTATTGATCTTTAACCATTTTGAAACATAGATACCTAAACTTTTTCTTTCATTTCTTTTAAATGCCTGCAGAACTGCAAATATTCCACATTTTGTCCACTCACTATTTAATGTAGGAATAGCATAAGATAAATGCATATGTGAAATTCAAACGGTGACATGTATTTGCTTTATTAATGTCAAGATTAATGATTATTAGACATCACACCGGAAGTAAATCCTTTCTTTCTCCATCAAATATTTAAAACCAATTCCTACAAAGTTCCACATCAGGACTACTCAGTTAAAACCAAAAGGTATTGACAAATGCCAGTAATAAGGACAAACCCTTCTGACCTCTTCTTAAAGCTCTAATAAATGTAATGTAATAGAACCTGGAATTCTGTCACATGCACTTCAACAGACAAACAGCCGAGAACAGGACAGTGAATTCCATTGTTATTCATCACTTATATCTTGACTTCATTATTGTTAGCCTGTTTTTTATATCACTATAATATGTCATCACAAATAAAACGGCGTTTATTCACCAGACACGACGCAAATATCAATGTATATCTCATATCAAACCATTTCCGATGTAATGTTTACTATCACGCGGGTGTACAAAAACGAAGGGCCTTGACACAACTGAAAGATGTACGTGCGTTAGAGAAAGTTATCTAATTAATTCTTATGGGAAATTAACATATTTCATATTTTACTCGTTCTTGCCACTTTCCAATACTCAATGTGTATGTGACAGGGTCTGCCAGTTCTCCATAGGCCACAACGGGGAAATTATTCGATATCATCTTATAGGCATTTTTAAAACAATAATGCAACCGAAACATATAATCAATTTACATCACCACGTTGCATCTGCATCTTTAAATGACTATTTTACGTTATAAGTTGTTTATCGTGACATACAGCGCGCTCCTGTAGTCATATGACAGCTCATCCCGACATATTTCATATATGGCCGAGGCTTTATCTAGGTGTCCTGCAAAGAAGTCAACGGAGTGTGTAACGTTACCCTCTCAAAGCATTGCATCCGAAATAATGCTGCACTAACACTGACCATCAGAGCCTGAATGCTGAGACACACTTATTGCATATTTTTCAGAATGAATGTCCGAACACAACGCTTCTAATGTATTTACATATGTATATACACATTTCACACCCACACAAAGAGAAACTGCATGGATTAACGTAAACAGTTATTCGTTTGGGACAGAACTCCCTGAAATACAAAATGCACGGTCCATACATTCCTATTTCGAGACTCGATTTGCACCCACGCTCTAAATCATGCGGAATACAGTAGGCTACATTATCGAAAACGAGCGAAAATAATGTTTATAATTACTTACGCTTTCAGCGGATTCTGAATGACCGTCGCCATTTTGCCACACTGTAACCCAATATTCCAAATCTCTGAGTTCTTTGGGAACCTTGTGAAAGAAAAACAGCCAATACGGACCTCAGTGTCCGGCAGTCTGGCCAATACAATACTAGGAATCAGAATCTGGGCGTGGCTTCTGAGAGCTGTCAAAATTATATGGTATGGTTTGGGGCATATATATATATATATTAGGGATGTGCGGGTTTAGTCGACTAGTCGACTAAACGGTACAGAATATTCTTATCAGTTTTCTATCAGCTGTGACATATAAGTCTGCATGTTGTTTATATTTAATCCAAGGGCATTGTTTACCTTTATAGAGGGCATTTTCCCCCTAACCTCATTAATACTTCATATTTCATTTCAAATTCTTACATTTAATCTATAAATTCAATTATAATAATGTGATTATTGTTATCTCTACGTTATCAAATTAAATCATTTACACTGAAAAAATACAATTGCATTGAATAATGTTATGAGACTGTTTTAAATATTTTTTTGGTATTATACAAACAAGAAATGATGGTGAAAATTATACTTTTAAATTAA
Organism: Sinocyclocheilus anshuiensis; assembly: GCF_001515605.1. Classification (NCBI taxonomy): domain Eukaryota; kingdom Metazoa; phylum Chordata; class Actinopteri; order Cypriniformes; family Cyprinidae; genus Sinocyclocheilus; species Sinocyclocheilus anshuiensis. The sequence goes on from NW_015553274.1 coordinate 1,407,809, forward strand.
GTTAAAACGCCAGTAGGTGCCAGTAGTGAGGTTGTAATGAGTGAGTCACTGAGTTGTTCATTCAATCGATTCGTTCAAATGGCTGATTCATCAGATGTTTATGCATGGGCTAATGAAACTTTGACTCAACCGATTCGTTCAGAACACGGACTCATTCAGCAATGAATCTGCTGGTTTCTGTTAGATGACCTGTGGTTCCGCCTAAAATGTAAGTGACCTAATATTATTGTACTTGCTTATTTAACTGTTTATTTAACTATTAAACAGTCGTAATGGTGAAAACTTTGTGTGATGTTGCCTAACTAACTGTATTTTAAATATAAAAAATTTTAATTTGTATTTTTTACCTCAGCATGCTTACTTTGTCTGGCGTTAATGAAGCGTTAATGTCGAGCCCTGGAGTCTACTCTATGTGCCGGGGCTCAGCCCCAGACGGCCCCGGCCCAATTTAAACCCTGGATATGAGTACTGCATGTGTTGTTTTACATTCAGCAACAGAATAAGAGCCTCTTGTAGTCTTTATAAAATAACATTCATCTGTCAGTTTTAACTAGATTTTTTATTTTAATTGTATTATTGCAGTTTGGTACATAATTGTGCTTGGTGATTTGTATAGAGCATATTTTAAATATAAAAATTTAATTTAATTAATTAACAATATCATATGGTAATATAATTAACAATGTAAATAAACAGTATATAGGCTATCTTTATATATTTTGTACCTATATTGTTTTTTTATCCCTTTTTCTTTTAAATATAAATACATACAATACATACAACGATCATCATTAAAACAGATTTACATCTTGCTAATTAGAACTATTCATATTTTTATTCATCCTTTAGCTTCGTGTATTTTTCTGTATGTCAACGAGACAGCCTCTGACGTGATTGACAGCTCATTATCCAGTCACATTATTTCAAGTCTCAGGGTTCCACCAATGAACAGTAAGGAGGCGGGAATTCCCTGGTGTTCTCAAATCATATTTCCAAACAGGAAGAAGTCAGCACGAGTGCATCTTTATCGGGTATGTTTATTATGACTCTCCTTTTTTTACATAAAGTTTACAAGTTATTTCAGCGATCAATAAATATATTAACCTGAGTTCTCTTCTGCAGGAGTAGCCGTTAACATAAACGAATTAGCCACGTGTGTGTTCATAATAGTAGTCTTAGCATGTTAGCTAGCTCCTTGTTCAGCTCCATAACAAATCAGTGCTTTTCATCACTGCTCAGTTTCTTAATAATACTCCAAAAAGTTTAGGTTTTTCTTCATATGTGCTAAAACCAAAAATGAATACATAATTTTGCCTCATTATTTAAATTTAAAGGCATTAATCTGACATGACCCCTGGGAAGTAGAAATGAAGCGGGGGAACTGGCGATCGAGTGGCAGGGACCGTCATCGACAGCACAGTCAGTCAAAGTGGCGGAACAGACACCGTTCAGCCCACGATGAGCAAGAATATAGGTAACAAACACAGATTGAGTCTATCAATTTTCACCTAGACGCTCCTTTAAATGAAAATGATGTAATTTACTCGCCCTCATGTCCTTGCAAACCTGTTTGAGCTCTTCTGGGAAACACAAAAGGTGATGTCAAGCAGAAAGAATGCCTCAGTAATATTCACTTTCATTTTATGGACAAAAGATGCAGTCAAAGTGAATGCTGTCAATCTGCATAACATCTCCTTTTGTGTTCCACAAAAGACAGTCATACAGGTTTGAAACAGCATGAGGGTGAATACTAAAGTATTGAGACCTAGAGTCAGCGGTTTTGGCAGTTCAGTTCCTTCCGGTCAAATTTTATTTGGATTATTTTCAGTTAGGCTTGTATTTAACTTTATATTAGCCTTTAACATTAGTCCTTTTTCTAGTTCTGAAAGCGCAGCAGGTGATGCAGGTTCATCCACAGCATCCTCATCTGCACCAGGTGAACTTTTACTTTTCATTATCTCTCTGCTCAGCTTTCTGTCCTATCAGTCCAAATTAATTCATTTAACCATTAACCATTATTATTTATAGAGTTGCCAGGTTTCTATTTTGACCCAGAGAAGAACCGCTACTTTCGTTTGTTGCCTGGACACAACAACTGTAACCCTCTGACAAAAGAAGGGCTCCAGAAAAAGGAAGAGGAGAGAAAGAGATCTGCGCTGCTGGCAGAGGATGATGGTTCTAGGAAGGTGAGTTGGGGAAGTACTGAATATGTCCTCTATACGTAAATGTAGTTTATATGGACAGTCCTCACTGCTTGTATCACATATTTTGCACTAAATTTCAACTATAAAGTTCTTTGAGAGAATTCTATGGATGTTTTATGGACAAGCATATCTGCAGTATTTGGATGGGTTTTGTCGGTAATAAATCATTGCGTTGAAATGTGCAGGTGATTCACTTCCTCCTTGTTTCATCCTAATATGTTCAGAAAGCTCCCAGGACTGGGCTGAATTCTGCATTGCTGTTACAGAAGAGACATCTGGGTCTGCTGCCCCCAAGCTCCTATTCTAGGTATGACATAAAATATCTTGTGGACACAACTTTTTTTTTTTCAGAATGTAATTTACCAGGGAAAAAAATGGATCCCAAAATGAATTCGATTCCAAGGGTGTTCTCATTTTGCAGGCTGATCCATGAAGTGAAAGTAAGCGGGATGCAGCGTCACAGGCTGGAGGTGCAGAGCTCCAACTCCACCAGCCCAAACACCGATAACTTCCATCTCATTGTTGTAAGCCTCTCATTTAATGGAAAAACGTAAAACTTGATTTCTGTGGCAACGCAGTCCATTTAAATGTGTTCTCAGTGGAAAAACAACATGTTATGCTGAGGACAGGCAACTTGAGAACAGTTAAACAATTCGTTTTTTTATTTTTGTTTTTTCATGGAAATGGATTGCTGCTGGCAGGTGTTACTGGAGGTTTTGGCCTCCAGTTGTCTGTTCTTTGAAAAACTAGCAGAAGGAAGATTACGTTTTGGCAGTGATTGTGGTTTCAATCTGACTGTGTTTTTCTTTTTCTGGATGCATCTTATTAGGCAGATTCAGCTTGTGAGCGAGTCTTCACAGTAAACGATGTGTCGCACGGAGGCTGCAAGTATGGCATAATGAATTTCCATGGCTGCAGAAAGGGCTCTCTGTCGGTGGAGATGTGCGATAACCTTTATTTTACTAACCGCAAGGTAACCCGAGGAATTTAAAATGAATTCCTTTCGGCAAAAATAAGTTGTTTCATAGTACTATTTCCTTTTCATTTTGTTTCAGGTGAACTCTGTATGCTGGGCCTCCGTGACACATACAGACTCGCATGTTCTGTATCCTTCAAACATTTCAGGTTCTAAAAACTAAATCTTCAATTATTTTTATGCTTATTTTGAAACTGTAGATCTGTATTGTGGTTTTACTAAATAAACGCTAATGGTGTGTCAGTTTTCAGGAATTTCCATAACCAGTGGCCAATAAAATAAATGGTCAATTAATTGTTAACATTACCACAAAACAGATGTGGAGGTGGTTAATATCATCTTAATTTTAACACATTTAGTCTTTCTTCATTCAGATTTCACTTTGTTAATTGTTAAAAAGTGCATAACCTATATAATTACAATAGGAGCATACCTGCATATTTACTCTATTAATGACTATTAATCAATCACCAAAAAGTCACAAACATCTCTAAGCCATGAGGAAGTGTTTCTTGACAAGTCTTTTCAGGTTGTGTTTGGTGGGCATTTCTCAGACCCCAGGCTGTGTAAGCTTATTACCTGCTTCTCTTTTCAGCAACTTCAATCCAGGTACAAATCGTTTCCTTTTGGGTCTCCCACATTTCTAATTTAAAAACACTTTTTATTTGTTTTCACTTTATTAAACTGAAATGACTTTTTTCATCAGATCAACCAGGGATGCTGTGCAGTTTTAAGATCTCCACAGCTTGGTCATGTGCATGGTGCCTCAACCCACAGGCTGATAAAACCTTCAGCACTGGTGAGGTTTTGACTCCTTGTTTGTATGTGTTTCTACAATATGCTGTTGGAATGAAAATTATGGTCACTGCATTTATTTGACCAGTAATACAGTAAAAACAGTAATATTGCAACAGTTATTACAATTTACAGTTTATATATGATGTTTATATATATATATATATATATATATATATATA
>NW_015553274.1:1412124-1417107 GCF_001515605.1 Sinocyclocheilus anshuiensis
ACATCATGTCTGTCACTTTCTGTCTCCTCCTACTTCCCAGTCTCCCTCAATTTTACTATAATTTAATTGTGCTCTCTGTCATTTTTACCTCATTTTACAGAAATGAATGATTTGTGTAATGCTGCATCTATACCACTAAATTTAAGAACAAGTCCAAGTCGACAACACACAAAAAAAGAGTGCACCTTTTGAAATGCATAATAGCCCTAAATACAAAAAAAATATCTTCTACAGCATGTTTAAACTCTCCAGGATTTTAAAAGTTATAGTGAATGGCAGTTTTTGGTTTATCAAAATATTTATCAAAAACCAATAGCTAACAGTTATCTAGTTTACAAAATTTGTATTTATCCCTTGTACACATGTATTTGGTAAAATTAGGAAGTCTTTCTAATTTGACAAGGAATCAGGTTTTTTTTACTCTTAATAATAACATTCTGCAGGGGAAAGCTTTTGTAAATATTATCTCACGTTTTTTTTTTTACTTTATGCATGTGAGCAAAGGTATCTGTGTGACACTTTGTGCCATGTTCCTCGTATTTTAGGCTCCCGTGCTGTTCAACGGCTGTCGCTCAGGAGAGATCTTCAGCATTGACCTGCGTCAGCGTGACAGAGGTCGCAGTCACGGTTGGAAGACCAGCCGCTTCTTCCAGGAGTCAGCCATCACCTCCATCCAACTGCTACAGGATGAGAACTACCTCCTCGCTGCTGACATGCTGGGCAAGGTCTGTCTATGATAAGCAAATAAAATGACCACAGACCATCATGCTATTAATAACAATTTAGAGCTTTGAATGATCCTATTTTTATTCTCCCTTCATATTGTCACTGAACAGATAAAGCTGTGGGACATCCGTGTTAAGCGGTCCGTCAAACAGTATGAAGGACACCACAATGAATATGCCTATCTACCCATTCATGTCAATGAGCCAGAAGGATTGCTGCTTGCTGGTACATATTTTTCATATAAACCAGTTTCAGTTCAGTGCAATCGCAATGCTTGTACCACATCTCATTGTGTGCTGTTTGCAGTGGGTCAGGACTGCTACACCCGGCTCTGGAGCCTCCACGACAGCCGTCTCCTCAGGACCATCCCCTCACCTCACCCTGCAGGGAAAGACTCCATCCCAAATGTGGTGTTTTCCTCCCAGCTGGGTGGGAGTAGGGGACTTCCTGGACTCCTTATGGCTGTTCGTCATGATCTGTACTACTACTCTTACAACAAAGACTATCAGGATGGACTAACACTGGAGGGTCAGTGCTAACAGTTAACATCTAAAAACGAAAATCAGGCTGCTGTGTGGAAAATATATCTGTTGGCATTGTTACTGTGTCCTACTGACCGCAATGTTGCCATTTTACCATTTGCCTTTAGTTTTTTTTAGAAACATTCTGGATTAGACTATGATGGATTCAGAATACTACTTGTCCGTTATATCATCAATAGATGGATTTTTGTAAAAGATTTTTAGATATAATATCTAAATTATAGTCACTTGAAACATACCTCCTAAAAGTGCAATTTCATGTTTGTTTGTTTTTTTTCTTTTGGGGAAACGTTTTGCTGGAACTTTTTGTAAAAAAAAATGTTAAAAAAAGAGGGGAAACATTCAATTTTCAAAATAAATCCAAACTTTGTTTATCTGTATCTTTAGTTCAAATCCCAACATGAATTTAATGTTTTAACTGTTTTTGTTCATAAAATGACAACGTTGGACCCCATTGACTGTCATTTTATAGGGGAAAAAATAAAATCAAAATATCTTCTTTTAAAAACATACAGGTTTGGAACAACACGAGGGTGAGTAAATGACGACCACATTTTTTGGTTGGGGGGGGTAAATAATAATAATTTATTTATTTTAAGGGGGGTGCACTGTCCCTTTAAGTACAAATATGCATTTACACATTTTTATATTTAAGCCACACTCTTAGAGGTACTCAAGTTTAATTAGCATTCAAGGTGCAAAGAACATAAAATGATATTCATGTTTCTTATGTCTGTGTCAGTCATCCACACATGATGGCTCACTGAGTCTACGATAACCTGATTCTACATAACGAGTGTTCATTTGGCCAAGAAAACAATTTAACTGACAGTGATCATAACACATACCAGGGGCTAAATAAGAGCAAATACCAGCGTTGTGTTAAGAGTCACTATGCAGTTTGATTCGGCAACAGTGGTACTGATTCATTAAAGAGGTCCGTTTTTAAAAACTTAAAACAAAAACGCCCTGCTCGAGTACACACATTTAAAATAAATGATAAAGAATTATGCTGAACAACATCTGATAGTTTAGCATGATCATGCCAGATCTGTTCCATAATAAGCAAATAATAGAAACAAATAGGAATTAATCTAAAATCTACACTAGGGTTTCTTGGAGGGTAAAGGAATGCTAAACAATATGGACAATCTTGGGTTTTAAACGGGTAAAAGCAAATGAACGGAAAATTTTTCCTAAAACTGAAAATTGAATAACACAACAGGATGGTAAACAATCATTTGTGCACCGGTCTATGTATCACGTAGAGGCCATATGTTAGCTGCCTTTACCCACAGGAAGGCCCATATGGATCTGCAGTCACAGAAATAGAATGGACATAATTCATATTTTGCACCTTTGATCATGTTTAACACTTTTTTTTTCTACCTTGTTTAAACCCATTCTGCAGATTTTCCCAAAAACGTTAATTCCATCTGGGCCTGCCCACAGGTAACATATTGCATGGTAGACAAAGGATTGTCGAGGGTCTGACATACATTTATTTTCCTGCTGGATTTAACCATTAAAAGAAGAAATTACGTAGGCCATTACATGTTAAACTGTGAACAGCTTATGTAGGAGCATGATGTGAATGAAGTGTTGGAACAAAAGGCAGAGATGTTCCTCTCAAACAATCATTCATTGGTTCGAGAGCAGTGCTTCTTCCTTCCCAACCTGTTCTGAAGCACTGGCCAAATACGAGGGTGTCCTATAATGTGGAGTGATGTTCGGCTCTGCTAGAGCTCTTCAGATTTCTGGCTGCAGGTGATGCACACCCGCACAGGATGGTCCCAACCCCTGGAGGGCACGGCCAGGCGATCAGGGGAGCAGTCGTTACATACTCCTTGTCCACACGCACGGCAGTGATGGATGGAGAGACGGGCATTAAACTCACGCTGGCACTGGTGGCAGCAATGAATGTCTTGGTCAGGGACCCAATATGCTGGACGGGCGGCATCTTTTACCAGACCTAGTAAATGCATTTGATCATTTATATACGCTGAGATATTCCTGCACAAGTATGTAACTGTTCTGAAATGAAAATGCTTAATCCTAAAAATCACAGAAAGAGTTACTTGAACAAGCCAAAGGTTTATTATTAGTAAACATTATAATAGATTGACACTCAACAGTATTTCCAGTGCGTTCATATTAGTATTAACATACTGTCATGTTAACATTTTTATAGGCTCTTAGAGGAGTGAAGAACTCACCAAAAGGGATGTCTATAGCAGTGACTACCGCTCCTAATGTGTTCTGAACAGCTTCTCCCACCTTCCTGGCGATCAGAGTCCCACCTTGGTCCTCTTCCAGCGCTGCATCCAGTAGTTCTGTGTGAGACCAGTTTTGATATTATTCATATTATGGATTGAAATACTGCATGTTTATGTCACAACATGTTGCACCAGTGTCTGATGCCAAGGGTGTAGTACTTTCAGAATTATTCAAACCTGTGTAAATCATGCATTGTTTGTGTTTTTGACATTATTTAGCAAGGCGTTATTTGAGATATAAATGATTTGATAAAGCACAGTAGATTATGATAAAGCAATCACTTTTGAGCTTCTTTCTTCATTAGTTTTGAAATTATTATAATATGTACACTGCCGTTCAAAAGTTTGGGATCAGTAAGAATTAGTTTTTTTAAAGAAGTCTCTTACGCTCATCAAGGCTGCATTTATTTTATCAAAACAATTGTGAAATATTTTTGCAATTTAAAATACCTGTTTTCTATTTTAATATACTTTAAAATATAATTTATTCCTTTGATCGAAGCTGAATTGTCATCAGCATCATTACTCCAGTCTTCAGTGTCACATGATCCTTCAAAAATCATTCTGATATGCTGATTTATTATCAATGTTAGAAACCGTTTTTGCTGCTTAATATTTTTATGGAACCTGTGATGTTTTTTTCAGGATTCTTTGATGAATAAAAAGTAAAAAAGAACAGCATTTACTTAAAATAGAAATCTTTTGTAACAATATAGTATACACTACCATTTAAAAGTTTGGGGTCAGTATTTTCTTTCTTTCTATTTTTGAAAGAAATTAATACTTTTATTCAGAGGTGTTAAATTGATAAGTGACAGTAAAGACTTATATTGTTAGAAAAGATTTCTATTTTGAATAAATGCTGTTCTTTTAAACTTTTTATTCATCAAAGAATCATAAGAAAAAAGTATCACAGGTTCCAGAAAAATATGAAGCAGCAAAAACTGTTTCCAACATTGATAATAAATCAGCATATTGGAATGATTTCTGATAGATCATGTGACACTGAAGACTGAAGTAATGATGCTGAAAATTGAGCTTTGCATCAGAGAAATAAATTATATTTTAAAGTATATTAAAATAGAACACTGTTATTTTTAAATCCTCGACTTCATTTGGCTCATGTCGACTAACCGGCAAAATACCGGAAGTGGCGCATTTCACAGACGAGAATGTATAAAACACATTTTGTTTGTGTTTTCCAAGGCTGCATGATATTAAACCCATTTAAAAATAATCAAGCATAATTGTGATTTCACAAACGCTACGATTTAATTAAATAATTATATGCGATGCAGTTCTAATACAGCATATGCGCTTTAATTATGTACTTGCGTCACACAGCAGCTCCGTTCACAGTAATTCCACAGGAACTGTTATCATTTACATGTGTGGAGCGTCTCAAACTCCATCTCTGCATGTTGTTGTGAGTTTGGGTT
>NW_015553274.1:1417273-1419768 GCF_001515605.1 Sinocyclocheilus anshuiensis
AATACCACAAAAAAATTTATTATAATTATAGGGCACTATGAAATCCGTTTTATTTCCAAATTCATTTTTTTCCATTTTAATTTTTCTATACTCTCTTTTAATGGTTAAATAACATTTTATTAATCAAAAGCCTGTCTAATTAATTGAGTTTTACAGTTTTATCTTTACCAAATTCTGTTTTCCATTATTTTTTGGATTCCATTTTAATGGTTCCATTAAATTTTAATAATCAAAAGCATCTCCAATTAATTTATTTTATTTAAAAAAAAAATTTTTTTTTTCAGGAATACTGCACATTTAAATTTTTCTCCTAAATAAATTCTGGTAAATAATATTTCTGGTAAATACTCCTTTAAAAAGTGTTTTTTGATTATAATTTTATTATTAGTAGACTAGAACATGTGGATATGTTGTCATTCTTACACTATAATACTGAACTTTGATTTCAGTGATTTGGACTATGAGATGGACACTTGCTTCTTGCACTTTGTTGCACTTTACTTTTTTACTTTTGGATTTCATTTGGTTTAATGAAATATAGTTGAATAAAATATTCTTAAGTAAAATTGTTGATTTTTTTGGTGGGAAATTAATTGTTTAGATTAATCGATTCATCGATAAATTAGTCGACAGATTAATCTAAATAAAAATAGTCATTAGTGGCAGACAGCCCTACAGTACTGTATAACACTACTATGCAAAAGTTTGGTACCAGTAAAATTTAAGATAATTTTATTAAGCAAGGATGCATTAAAAGGATAGTTCAGCCAAAAATTTAAATTGTCATGATTTACTGACCCTGGTGGTGTTCTAATGCCATATGCCCTTCTTTCACTCAAACGTGACAGTAAAGACATTGATAATGTTTCAAAAGATTTTAAATAAACATTCTTTTGAACTTTCTATTCATCCAAGATTTGATCAAACTGTTTTTAACATGAATAATAATGCTTTTGAGCAGTCTTTAGTGTCATGTGACACTAAAGACCGTAATGGCTGCTGAAAATTCAGTTTTGCCATCACATGAGTAATTTTAATATATTAAAATAAAATGTTACTTAAAATCTTAAATTCTTCGGCGATACCTTCTGGGATTCCTCTGTTTTGAAAGCAGGCATCACAGACTCGCACAGGTGCCAGGCCCCAACCTCTCTCAGGGACTGGCCGTGTCTTAGAGGAGCAACCATCACAGAAACCTTCTCCACAGGCCCGACAGTGGGGCTTTGTATCATTATCTTGGAATTCCTCTCCACAGTTTTTACATCTCTGGAAAAAGTTTTAGTGTTTTAGTGAAGACTTCTCTTCATTCAAAAGGCACATTAAAATTACCTAGCATTAAAACTCACAATGATGAGAGAATTGGGCTTCCAGTAAACGGGGGCAATCTGGTCTGTTAACCAGGCAGTGATGGCTTTGGCAGGCTTGACACTTAGCTCTGAAACAGACTGAGCCATATAGTTCACACCATCCAGCAGCCTCTGCGCAGCATGACATTAATCTAAATAAAAATAGTCGTTAGTGGCAGACAGCCCTACAGTACTGTATAACACTACTATGCAAAAGTTTGGTACCAGTAAGATTTAAGATAATTTTATTAAGCAAGGATGCATTTAAAGGATAGTTCAGCCAAAAATTTACATTGTCATGATTTACTGACCCTGGTGGTGTTCTAATGCCATATGCCCTTCTTTCACTCAAACGTTGTTGATACGACATTGATAATGTTTCAAAAGATTTTAAATAAACATTCTTTTGAACTTTCTATTCATCCAAGATTTTATCAAACTGTTTTTAACGTGAATAATAATGCTTTTGAGCAGTCTTTAGTGTCATGTGACACTACATAACAAACCTGGAATAGCAGGTTAACACACATAATGTCAGACCTGGGCAGTACACAAAGCTCGTGTAGCCTTTAGGGTCAGGTCACGTGCTGCATTGTTTACGACCTACCTTGCAGGTATAGATGCGATTATCATAGTGCGCTGAATAGCGGCAGCGGTGTTTAGCCTCATGTGCCACACCTTCTCGTAGGTGATTCATGCTGTTTTTACAGCCAGAGCTAAAAAAAAAATTCACATTTGTTTAAATATGTCATTCAGAACAGTCAAAACTAGTATAATCAAACATCTAATCACTAGTTTAGCCACCTGTGTGGAGCCATACAAATAACTCCATTGAACCAGTTCTTTTAAATGATTCACACAAACCAGTTCTCAAAGTGTATGCAAATTACTCAATTGTAAAAAAAAAAAAAGAACTTTCTTTGGGTGTTAAAATATAAAAATAATTTTACATGCTTAAATGTTGCTCAGGGACATCTCAGAACCCTTTAGGGCAATGTCTCTCTCTCTCACTATATAGAGAATTGGGCTTCCAGTAAACAGGGGCAATCTGGTCTGTTAACCAGGCAGTGACGGCTTTGGCAGGCTTGACACTTAGCTCTGAAACAGACTGAGCCATATAGTTCACACCCTCCAGCAGCCTCTGCGCAG
>NW_015553274.1:1420432-1430347 GCF_001515605.1 Sinocyclocheilus anshuiensis
TCACACAAACCAGTTCTCAAAGTTTATGCAAATTACTCAATTGTAAAAAAAAAAAAAAGAACTTTCTTTGGGTGTTAAAATATAAAAATATTAATTTTACATGCTTAAATGTTGCTCAGGGACATCTCAGAACCCTTTAGGGCAATGTCTCTCTCTCTCACTATATATATATATATATTTTTTTTTTTTACAATCATTTGAAGAGAATAGGCCCACATGGAATTTTTCACATAGAAACCTCTAAAGTTCTTTAGCTAATTGAATCAATCTCATAATATATATATATATATATATATATATATATATCATATTTAATTTCATTTTTGTTTTTCATAATCCGCATAAAAATGGCATAAAAAAACAGTCAAAGATTCCATCTGAATCTTTGAACCAAATTGCTAATATGACAATGTTATTTAACAGAAACAATCATTTAAAAGTCTGGGGTCAGTAAGATTTTTTCTTTTTTTTTAAGAAATTAACTTTTATTCATCAAGGATGCATTCAACTGATCGAAAGTGAAAGACAGTATAATGTTAAAAAATTTGGAGTAATGGCTGCTGAATATTTAGCTTTGCCATCACAGGAATAAATTGCATTTTAAAATATGGTACAATAAAAAAAAAAAAAGTTATTTTAAAATGTAAACACATTTCACAATATTACCATTTGTACTGTATTTTTGATTAAATGAATGCAGCTTTGGTGAACTTAAGAGACTACTGACCCCAAACTATTGAACTGTAGAGAGAGAGCGTATGTACTTCTATGTGAGTGTTGCTTTAGAAATGCTAAACAGATTTGAAATCAGAAGTGCAGTGATTCCTGAGATATGAAGACTTACCCACAGCTGAGGCAGATGCTGGAGCAGGTAAAGTATTCATCTGGAAAAAAAGAGTTGCTTGCCAGATGCTCATCAGGAATCTCTCCACTGAAGCACTCACTCAAAGCCTGGAGACCAAAAGCTTGATCAGCCACACAAACTACTGTACACTACAATTTACACACTTTCATGTCATCGATAAGCTAAAAGTGTTATTGAGCTTATCAATGACAAAAAAAAAAGAATACCTGCAAGGCTTTGTAGATGACACCAGCAGACCGTGGAGATCGTGTAGTGTTGTTGTCTAACTGCTGCTCCACACTGCGCAGCAGACCGCTGAAGTCAGTCGGGGGGTTGTGGGTTCGAGTGCCCCGGTACTGAATAGAGCTGAATGCTTCTGGAAAGAGGCCAAGCTTTCGGAAACGTTCCTGAAGAAGCCGCTCTGCTGATTCTGATGGCTTGTCTACAGGGGGTGTGAAAGAGAAGTATTATGCATTCATTATTTCTTCTTACCTTATCTATTTCAAAGTCATTCCTAACTTGTTGGGTGAGAAGGACAGCAAAATGGAAAACATCCAAAACTTAGTAAACTGACCTGAGCCTAATAACTTGGTGTGGACGGTCTCATGGAAGATTATAACGGCAGGACCCAGAGTTGAAAGGGGCACGTCCAAACCACAGCGTGCAGTTGTGGCTTTCAGCTCCTTCGTGAAATGCTTTAGATACGCATCTGATGCATCTCCAAGAAACTTGAAAAGATCATCATGTAGCCGGTCAGCATGTGTCCGATAGATGACCAGATCGGAGACTGCGAGCACCTTCAGGAGCAGGCGGGTTCGCTGTCCTTGGTTAGTTCCTGCCCCCAGAAATCCCTCTGTGTCAACAACCACCACCTTATGAAGAGGGTCCAGTGCTCCCCACACCCCGACGGTGCAGGATTCCTGGGTTGGAGATGTCTTGAAAACTTCACGACCCAAAAAAAAAGTGTGATTGAGGGTGTGAGATTTGCCTTCTCCAGTGTTGCCGAAAATGGACACCACCTTCAAGAGCTCCTCGGGCCTACAGCCTAATTTCCTCACAAACTCCTCCTCATCCTTGACCTGTTCAGGTTGTGGAAATAAATATAGTGTTTAATAATGAGTCTCACCTCACTCAATATCACACATTTTTCTTGTCACATTGTTTTTTTTACAACAATTGCATTAAAAAAGTTTATGCTCAGTTCCTTAATTTTAAGATAAAATTTGGTGATTTATTAGTAGTTCAAAAAGAAGAAAAAGAATCGCGCTTTGCCTTTCAAAATGCAACGTATAGGCTAAAAGCTGGTCTGGAACAACATAATTGAGTGGAGCAGATCGACAGTGAGTTCCCTTCCAGCTCAAGGCGTTCATTGATCACTCCACTCTAGAACCAGTCCACCTGACTAGTGAGAGAAAACTCCAGTAGGGGTTCAATCTTCAACTGGCTGGCAGGAGCCGCCACTGACAGGTCACGTGACCTGCCAGTGGTTGGGGGCAGCTGCCAGTGGCAAGTCACGTGACCTGTCAGTGGTTGGTGGCAGCTGCCAGTCTGATACTGGCAGCTGCCAGTGGCAGGGCACGGGGCCTGGAGGGCAAGCCGCAAACTTTAACGAATTTGTGCTGAGTCTTTCATGTTTTATCTTTAAACCGACTGTCATGTAATACTTTTCTTGTTTTTTTCTTTCTTTTTTTTTGGTTTAATTGAATAAAGATATGTTGTTTGTACTTTTGTGGTACAGAGAGTGGACACAAAAAAAAAGCCATTACAAGGTCACGTGTGCAAGGTCTTCAGGTATGCTTGACTACATGTATAACAACAGAGAGGTTTCTCACACACACACACGTATATATATATGTATATTTGTATGATTTCCCCTGTATGTATGTATATATATATATATATATATATATATATATACAGTTCAATCTTCAACTGGCTGGCAGGAGTTGCCAGGACTGGCTTCACGTGACCTGCCAGTGGTGGGTGGCAGCTGCCAGTGGCAAGTCACGTGACCTGTCAGTGGTGGGTGGCAGCTGCCAGTCTGATACTGGCAGCTGCCAGTGGCAGGTCACGTGACCTGTCAGTGGCTGGCTGGCTGGCAGCTGGCAGTATGCCTTAACAAGTTTCAGCAACCATACATTTTCGGCAGATTTTGTGTTTTGTGCAATTTCTTATTGTGAACCTGTTCAGTTCTTTACTTTTACATGGTTGATGTTTTAGAGGATTTTAGCGCGATTAAAGTGTTTGACTGTGATCCCAACTGGTTTGGTTATTGTCGCTTCCACTGGCTGCTCAATCAGACAGCCGCAAGAGCGCTCCGAGTTTAACGCATTCTCTACCACTCTCTCTACAAGGAAATATATTATTTTATGATTTCCTGCTCCCAAGAATTGTTGGGGGTAACACACCAGAACTAGGAAACCACTTTATACTCTGGGTAATGTCTGCAAGAAACTGGTTATAGTGCTGTAACACTGTCTTGTTATGCTGACTGTAACTTTTCAGAGGATAATTTCACAGGTTTTTGATGCCCTTTCAAAACAAGTGCGTATTTATGATTCAATGAGGATCTACAATTCTATAAAAAGGAATGACATGGAGATTCTACGGTAATACATTTCTCATCTTTACCAAGTCTTTTATAAAAACATTAATTATTCTAAAAACATTATATTAATAATACATAGAAAAGGTGAAAGATGCATGACAGGTGAGCTCTGTTTTAATCTAAAATCTGTATAGAGAGGCTTTCCAAAAACATGGGTCACTGGATGGCTGGACTGTTTGGAATCCAGAACAGTGGATGCAGCAAGACTGTGTGAACTGTGGGGTATTTGTGTGCACTGTAAGGTTTATTTCTCACTTCACTATAAAAATGTTTTCAATGTAAATGTGTTGTTTTGGGCTGTGAACAACAATGCTTTTTTGTTTTAAAGGCAGCAGAAATGGAAGCAAAAAATATGAAAATGTCATCTGAAGTGCTTCAAACATGTCAGCTAGTACACCTACGTGTTTACCATGCCACAAGCATGTTGAAAGATGTGACAACTGAAGTAAGAGAAATAGGAATTAAGAGTTTCAATCAAATTTGACAAAAAGAGAATATTACAATTCATATGTACTGCTGGACAGGACTTTCCGACTGCAATTGGAGAAACAGAGGAAAGCGAAATAGAGACCAACAACTGCATAGCCCAGGACATAAAAGCCTGCATTTATCAAAACACAGGAGATAAGTAAGTACTATGGCATATGCAAGTTTTGGTGTAAATGAATTTTGCTGCTGTTAAAATTACAATAATGTTTATGTTTTTAGAACTCTGCATCCACACATCAAACGTACGAAGTGTGACCTGTGCAACAAATGGTTACAAACAGATTGCTCTGGCATCAGTGGCGGCTCCTGCCAGCCAGTTGAAGATTGAACCCCCACTCGAAAACTTGCTCGGAGCGATCATGAATCTGTTTCACAAGTTATAATATTCAATTAAAAACTCCATTCTAAAAATTCAAATTCTGAAAATCGAAAAAGTAATTGTATCTACAATACAGATAAAAATCACACTAATCCGTTTTCCTACTTTCTAAAAAAGAGGCTCTAGCTCCATCAGTACTCGTTTAACGTCTCTCAGCCAATCAAATTTGAGGACCAGAACTAACTGCTGTATAAAGAGGGAAAGAGTTGTACAGCACAAAAACTGCACAAGTTGACTTACCTGCATATCTTCCTTTTCATCCACTAGAAGAAAGCTGGTGACTTGCTCCAGTTTAGCTTTCAACGCATCCAGCTGTTCATCTCCAGTGCTGCAGTTCTTCTCCGCGGGTTTCGAGGAAAGGTAGGCAGTGAGCGGGTGCTTTCTTTTACTGACCCCACTGTGAGTCCGTTTTTGACAGTCCAAACACAGATTGATTTTACATCCCTGACAGCGGACCACTGCTCTCAGCCGACCCCCGTTCGCTACACCCCCGTCCCCTTTACATGAATCGCAGTAAGGTACGTGGCTGGGTGAGATCCGGATCCTGTCGTGGTTCCTCATGCGCTCCTGACGGTGGAGCGCCAGCTCGCAGCGGATGCACTGCAGGCTGCCGCATTCGTCGCACTCGAAGGCGGCCTCGTCGGAGCCACCGCAGGCGTAACTCTCCTGACAAACCAGGACGCCGTTCACCCCCTTCTCCACCGACGAGCCCTGACTGTTCATTATACGTCTAAATATAACAGCGAGGTAGCGAACCGAATTTAAAGTACTAAAATCCCTCTGTAAATACACTGACTAGATATTCCTCAAAGCTGAACCAACTACAGCAGATACCAACAAGACAGATGATATATAATGCCTCAAATATGACGCATTTGAGATTTTAAACAAAATACCTTACTCGTTTGCCTTGAATTTCATTGGAATTCAAAATGTGATGTGTCAGATTATGACACTGTCTTAAAATCAAATATTCAATATGAACTATAAATAGATCAGTTGACATCCGTATAGCACTGGCACTAGGTCAGACTTGTCTAGTTTTCTGGTTGATTTTAAAGTGATCAAGCGGTCTAAAGTGTCTAAACTTACAAACTACAAGCAACAACCACCAACATGTATTTATTGGCACATGTAACCACTAAAAAAACAGCTACATTCGGGTGTTGTTATCGTCCTGGGCTTTGTTAACGTACTCAAGCTAGCTGAGCTTAGCATACGTGTCTGTAAAAACACCGCAAATTTCAAAGACTACAAATACTAGGGGGTTAGAAATATGACTAATGCAGCTGAATTAATAACGGCTTAGTATCGTACAGACTGTCCTTAAAGTATGTTCACCCAACAACACAGCTTTGACCGAACAAAACAAGCTGATTTCGAGCCAGAATCACACCGCAGTTTTCATCAAACAAGCTGCTGAATTCCCTGAAACATCGCACGCGACAACGACCCTTTGTTAAACACAAATTAATAAGCCGGTTGATGTCAAGATAACTGTTTTTCCCCACCAGCTTGTAAAATGATTCCCCTCCCCGGTAGATTCGGGTAAATGTTGTTGCCAGGTCAAATCAGCTGATCGGCTTGTTTTCACTGGAGCGGCTGTCGAAGTTACCAGCCGCAAAGACCGACGGGAAACGGAGTCCATTCTCCACACAAGCAAAATTTACTTATAGGATGTGATAGGAGAGTTTGGCTGGTGAGTAGTCAACAGCTATATGATTTCAAAAACAAGAACATGTTTGGGAACAGAGGGGACAGACTACTAAATATACTTCAAATCTTACAAGTATGTTTAAAAAAAAAAAAAAACTGTAGTCTGCTTGCAGATGAAATAAAGTTAATGAACACTTTTGTTTCTTAACACTTAAACTTAAAGTGCACTTTGCAATGTAAAAATAATTTTAAAGTACATTTTACACAAGTACACAACTTTTGTTGTGCTTTTAAATAAGTACACTTAATATGTAGACTAACATATTAAAGCACATGTGAAGCACTTGATAAAAAATTAACTGTTATTTATTTTTAGATTTAAAGTTTAAACTATTAGACTTTAATTTAATTGTAAATAGTATACAAATTAGTTCACCCTTATATTCGTCAAAATATATTATTTTAAATAATATTGTACTCTTTTAAAAAAGTAGCATAAAGTGTAAAGTCCCTTGTGTTAATTTTCACAAAGATTAAGTTGTTAAAAAGTCACCTTTATAACTTGTAAACATAAATCATTGTATGGACTATATTCAGACAACATTGAATTTTTCACTAATGAAAGCAAGGATCTGAAGGACAGACATACAGACCATTCTAAATGTTTTACTGTCTTACATGGTTGTGAAAATTTGACACCGTATAGAACCTGTATATACAAAAATCCCATCTATTTTTTTTGTTTACACAATACATTAATTTGATTATTATATTTATTTTTTTAAACATGCATTTCAAATAAATGGCTGACATCCAGGTACACAACAGTAGCAACAACCCACTGAACGGACTGTCTGGCCCTCATTTTTATTCACGTAAAATGAAATAATAGGCCTGTCTACCCTGAAAATGGTCAATTAGAGCGAATTCTTACATTTTCCACACCCCAGTCCAGTAGGTGGCGGAAAACCTCGTTTCTATTAATGTTCCAACGCCATACCCCATACGAAGAAGATTTTGCTGTTTGTTGTCCAGTGACCGTCAAAGCAATGCTATTTAATACTAAATCCTTATTCATATAATGTTCTGAGTCTGACGGTGATCAACATGGCCGAGGAAGAGTTCACAGACATAAATGGCAACTCGATTTCTTTAGACTGCCAAACTCATTCTGCTTTCTGCAGAGAGTTCACAGTCACCTCGCCAAAACTGTCCTTGCGCAAGGTGATGGTCTACACCTGTTTCATATGGTTATTTGCTTATGCTGTATTTTTCTTCACCGAGGTAAGAACATTTTATACTGTAAGAATATGAACTCATAAGCGTTCTAATACTAAAATGAGATTATTCTTCTAATAATGACTTATTTAATGTCTAGAACACGGCTGTACTGTCGAGTGCCATTATCCTCACTTTGGTTGGGATGATGATTCATATTCACTTCGTGAAGGTGGACCATGAGACCCTTCTCATAATCGGTTCCCTAGGTGTCCAGCTGTCTTCATCTTATGCATCTGGGCGAGAAAGCACGATCTTCATTGAGATGAGCAAGCTGAAAGACATTGTCATCAACGAGGCTGTTTATATGGTAAACATGCCGTTTTCTCCAGTGACTCTTGTGCATGATGGACATTTTGATCAAGAAACGGTCCAAAATAATCACCCTTGTATGTTTCCACCTCAGCACAGCATTATATACTATCTGTGCATTCTGATCAAGGACCCAACAGATCCTGAGACAGTGGCCAGTGTTGTCCCTCTTTTCCAGGTAAGAAGCAGCTGCTGTTGTTCTATTGCAAAAGCAAAATGATAAGAATCTTTGGCATGTCAGTCTGTAAATTAACATTTTGCATTCTTCCACCAGAGTTCAAAGCCTCGGCTGAATTGTTTGGTTCAAGTGTACAGGAGCTGTCAAGAGATTCTAGCACAGACCCGATGACACAGAGGTAATGGTTCGTGTTATGCTTCATACTATACATGTTTTACATGAATGACATATTTCTGTCTGTGTCTATAAATGTTTTATGGCTCTGTCTCTTTTACTTTGCAGAGTCTTTCTTTGAAACAGGATAAAGATCGGAGAAAAAAAACTCCAGAATGAACCATAAGTGTACTGTTGGTCATTTTTGTATTATCTACACTACATTTTTCTGTTACATGTAGTGGTTTGTTAGATTTTGCGGCCACAAACTTGCTGGCTACAGTACACCTGATTTAAAAACATTATTTTATGATCAGACATTTCATATTTGTTAGTGCTTTTATTATTTTTCATATACTCATGATTTTGATATTTAAACTTTTTGTAGTAAATGTTTTTAATGTTTTCTATATTAATATTGCAATGAATATAGCTGATGGTTTTTCCTTCTGATTCTGACCTTAATTAGCCACTAGGGGGACATGTGTGCCAATTTTTGATATCTGGAACAAAATCAGTTTATTATTAATGATTTTCGTGATCTCCTATTTTAATGTTTTAACCATATGACATTTTAATTAGTCATTTTGTTAGTAATTTATCATTTTTTCCTATTAAAAAATGAAAAATAAAGCTGTTTTGCTTAAAAAATACAATACAGATGTTGCATAGACATGTGCTAGAGTTGTCATTCAAGTTTACCTTTTTGGGAAAAGGAAAGGGAAACCACCCATGTTTATTTGTTCATGCTGTTTTGAGTTTATACACAGTGAAACATTACCTTCACTTTTAAAAGAGACTATTGGCAATGATTAAGAACACAAAATCCCCTTGTGCTTAAATGAATTTTCTGGGTTCAGTACGAGTTAATCTTAAATGACAGCAAATCTGTCATTATGTTGATTACCAAAGGACATTAGTTAGAATATTTTTCTCTTTTTCTTAAAATAAATAACCACAATTTGGGTTACAGTGAGGCACTTAGAATGGAAGTAAATGGGGCCAATCCGTTACGGTTAAAATACTCACTTTTTCAATAGTATAGCCACAAGATTCAACAATATTTGTGTTAACATGGTTTTAGTTTGAAAAATGATCTCTCACTGATCTTTTCTGTGTGTTTTCATATATTTTAAAGTGTGATTTATTCATTTGATGACAAAGCTGAGTTTTCAGCAGCCATTATTCCAGTTGTTAGTGTCATATGATCCTTCAGAAATCATCCTAATATGCTGATTTGCTGCTCAAGAAACATTTATTATTATTATCAATACTGAAAACAGTTTTGTGGAAACGGGGGTTTTTCAGGATTCTTTTATGAATATAACGTTCAAAAGAACATCGTTTATTTGAAATAAAAATCTATTATAACATTGTATGTATTGTCACTTTTGTTAAGTTTAATGCATCCTTGCTGAATAGAAGTATTAATCTCTTTAAAAAAAAAAACTGCTAATCCCAAACTTTTGAATGGTAGTGTATATCCAATTGACAGGTTTGTTCCCACATCAATGTAAAATGACTAAAAAATTACAAGAGCAGCTAAAAAAAAAACACATTTTAACAGAAGACATGATGTAAGTTATTTTATAAAATGTATTTTTAATGTTTCAAAACAAGCTTTGAAATTCCTTTTAAGTTGTCTGAAAATTTGCCCCTTTTGATTCCTTTGTAAGTGCCTCATTGTAACCTTGATTTTTGCTCCCTTTGTTTCTTTATTTGCAATAACCAACATTATGTTACAAATGCTGTTGATTGGGTTTAACTCGTATTGAAATCATGCTTGAGCCCGAATAGAACCTAAAGGTCAGAGTTCAGAGACCTTGTTGTTATTCAAATACTGTGTCCCATGTAGCATTGCTTCATTCCCCTCTGACCATTTGGAATGACCATTCCCATAGAGGCTGTGAAAACAACTCAGGGGTTTGAAATGATCCTGTTAGGTTGCTGTGAAGATGCTCCTGACAGGATAATCATCCCTCCCGGAGGTGCGAACCTCCCAGGAACTCTTGGGGGGG
>NW_015553274.1:1440923-1450475 GCF_001515605.1 Sinocyclocheilus anshuiensis
GTCAGGGGGGGTTAGACCATCCTACACCCTCCAGCAAGCCAACAGAGCACAACATGAACAAGCCATCCACCATCAGCACTTTTCCAATGAATTAAACTCAATATAACAATAAAATATCAGGGTGTTTAGCTGCTCAGATTGACGTGTTTACACTGCGTTCTCCTGACCCAGTTAAATAACTTTAAGCACAGTTTATATCGTTGTGTATACATAAACACTCCAGAGGCACGTGAGCTCACTTGGTTTATAAACTAAAGTACTCAAGTGATAAAACTTGCCATTTTCAGCTCAAGTGGGAGGAAGCCTCCTTAAGGGCTCTGTTTTGGGCTTTTACACGCAAAGGATAAAGGGTTCTTTGGGTTATTAAAATATTCTTTACACTAACAAAAAAATTGGTCTTTTAAGAACTGTTCACTGAAAGGTTATTTAGGGAGCCTAAAATGGTTCTTCTATGGCATCACTGCAAAAACCCGTGTTTGGATCCTTAAACTGAGACCCCTCTTGAGCGGAATTTAACGGCTACATCTGATTGCCTGAAGGATGGGCTGTTTTTGGAGGGAAAAACAGTTGTGTGGGAAGGGTGCATGAACCCTGCTGTGATGGGAGCTCCCCTCCTGACACTACTTTGCCTCCCTGTGGACTTTTACTATGTGCTAAGGTGTAACATTCTCAGGCCATGAGGCAACACAAAAACACCCTGGTGATGGAATACGGAACGCTAGAGTGATTCCCTTCTCCATCTGTAATCTTCTTGTCATTGGCCTCCATTTTTTGTATGCAGTTGCTAACTCACGGGTCACATACTTATGTTACCGGGAATCGACATAAACACTCACTGTTTGTGTGCTTTTTGTTTTGTGTGATAGCATATGCAAATAGTGCTGAGCAACACATTGCAGAAAATCTCACTGCATCTGCTTCAGTTACTGACTTTAGATATGCAAATATAGCAAATATGAACTTGTTCAGAAGTAAATCATGATATAAAAACAATTTGAGGGCATTATAAAGCCTTTGAAAAAGAAGAAGACTCGATATTTTTACCCAGGAAGCTATACTGCTGTGCTTTTCCAATGCTTTCCATCCCCCATACCTCTCCAAATAACAAAACTGTTACTGGAACTTCAACCAGAAAGCCCACCCCTTCAGCCTCAAGTTTTCATTTGAACCTTGGCTCTAAACTCTCCAGCGTCTCTCAATAAATGTGTTCAGAAACATAGGACAGGTGCTGTGGCTATGCATCTTTTGTCACCTGAACTGACCCATGGGAATGTGCCAGTGTCTTTTGCCTTGCCGGTTTACTAATTTATTTGTTAAAGTTTCAAGCATTTCGGCTGTAGAGTTAGGTACTCAAGCTTTCTCTTTTTCCCGAGGTTGTTTTAGACTGTGCACTTTCCATCTGCCTCCCTATGAACCTTCCCAAATATCCTCTTAAATTAATTTGTCAAGTTTGCTACTGCCAAGCCCCTCAGAACGGCAGCAAGGGAATAAACAGCAATTTTTATGATAGTAGGTCAGAAAGTGAGGAGGAAGAAAGATGAGACTCTTTATTCATTATAATAAAATGAAAATAACAATAACAATGGTTGTACTGACATCATTTTCCTTCAAATCCACACCCCAGAAGTTACTGTAAATAAAGTGTTGGGAATGCATTATTGAGGTCAAATGTGAGAACTAGTAAATACAATACTTACTGTCAATTAATTCAGTGATTTTTGTCAATTAAAAAATGATACATATGTTTGTGTGTGTGTGTGTGTATATACAGTATACTGTATATACGCACACAAATTTGAGCATAGATTTCGTAATTTAATTAAGAAATGTCTAACTTAATTTAACTTTGAACAGTAGTGAACTTTCTATTCATCAAAGAATCCTTAAAAAAAAAAGAATCAGTTTGCATACAATATTAAGCAGCACAACTGTTTTTAACATTCACAATTAAAAGAAAAATGTTTATTACACAACAAATCAGCATATTTGAATGATTTCTGAAGGATCACATGACACTGAAGGCTGGAGTAATGGCTGCTGAAAATTCAGCTTTACCATCACAGGAATAAATTGCATTTTAAAATATATAACAATAGAAAACTTATTTTAAATTGTAATATTATTTTACAAAATTACTATTTTTACTTTCAAATACAGTACTTTTTTTTCTTTAGAAAGGCACTTTTGTAGTTTAAAAACTTGACAGAATCATAATATTGCAGCAAGTTTATGCTATTTCCTCAAGGATTATGTTAATCTGAGGCCTTCAGTTTCATTGGAGCCTAATCGTCTATAGTTTAAGTCTGTGGAAGCAGACGCTGATGTGTTAACCCAGCTCTCTGCTCACATTACCTCACCAGCAGTTAGCTGATCTGAAGGCTGGGCCGATAGGGTATAGATGTTCTTCCAGTCAAACCGGCTCTTTTGACTCAGTGGCTTTTAAGATGAGAAGTGATAGAGAGAGCTTGTGAAGCCTGTTAGGTGAGCATTCGCTTTGTTAACTAATCTTAAGCCTCGTGCAGACTTTGCTTTAAATCATCAGTTTACCTCTTATCAATGACCTTTGGTCTGGATACTTTATACTTAAATTAAGAGCCACAGTATGTTTTCATAGCTTGGTTAACTTCAACATTTGTGGAGCTGGATAATGCTGAACGTCCACTCATTTGTAGAAGTTATCTTCAAAGAATCAAAAGAGGAAATTTGTTTGTAGTGACATGCTGTTTTTACGAATGCTAGCAAAAAATGCTATCTTCAATGTTAAAGTAACACTGTTATCATCTTTTTTCAAGAAAATATGTAAAGCTTCTTCAAAATCTCTGATGATTCCCATTCTTTCAGATTGAGTAAGTGAGAACCAGTTAAGTTTAAACGTTTGGTAGATGTCATTGGAAGCACAGCTGGTCCACATGCCAGTCTTGCATGCATTGCATTCTTACAGTAATACTACGATTAGAGCTGACAAATGACCACACTGATGTCTGAACTGTCCCAGATCATTCTTACAAAGGATTATATGGCTCTTTTATGCTTCTTTTTCTTAGCTCAGTGTCAAGAACTTAATCTGACTTTGTCTCATAGCAGTGTTCAGCAGCAGCGCCTTTCTATCTTTCTTTAACTACTTAAAAATAACAACGTTGTCACCTCACTAATGAGAAATGTAAGTCATGGGACAGCGTTGACAAGATGTTTCTGTTTGTGTTTGTTAGGGGGATACAAGGTAATTTCCCAAAACATTTTTGTCCGGACAATGTCTTTTCTATTTATTCTTGGTTCTTTTTCTGTTGCTATTTAAGATAACTTAAACTGAATTCAGAATCAAGCATTCTAGAGTGCTGTGGTATCCTTGCAACATGCAATTAAGCTATTTTCTGTGAATGTGTGAGACTTCTGATACTGCTATGTAATTCACTAGAAGAATAACAAAGTGCAGTAAATAGTAAAACTATTTGCACTATAAAGCGGTGATAAATTAAAATAATATGATATCAAACAGCACTTTGCAATATAGCAGACTGTTTTTGTACAGCTAAAATAGCCTGAAGTTGCTAGCCCCGGAAGCCTGGCATGTTCAAGTTAAGAATGGCTGCGCCAAAGTTAAACATAAGGTGGATAACAAGGATGTCACATAAAATACCATGCAGCTATTCGAAAATAAAGCATTATGTAGAGGTTTCTTATGTGGAATGGTGATTAAGGGACGATGGTGTTCTCATCAGCCAATGATCTTGTCATTTAACAAGCCTTAGCAAGCTTGTGAGAGTTCATGCGACTTGATGCACCATTGGTAAACATGTTCTGATGTCAGCTTGTCTTCTGTTTCGGTACTGGCTCGGGTGGTTGAAAAGTGTGGGATACTGTTGGTTGTTGTTATCATCTTGTCCTTACTTGCAGTTGCGCCACTCAGTTGGCTCGTGTGGCTGCACCCCCACCCCTACATGCAAAGTGTGAGAAAGGCACCGCCTCCTGATTCTCACCCTTGATGGACCTATCATAATTAATTCACTTATCTTAACAGAGGTATCTCATAATTACAATAAAGTTATTGATATTTCTGGAACTTTAAATTGGCTGTTTGTGTTGCCAGTATGTGTCTATTACTCTGTTTGAAATGTAAGGAGCTTCTAACCTGACCAAATTTGAATGCTCTACAGCCAACCGAACAGACTTGACTCACATTTGCTGCAACATTAACGAAGCGATTCTCTAATAAGGATTAAAAGCACACAAAATTACATTTAAATTATTTTATAAAATAAAATACTTTTAAAATAACTTAAATTAAATTACGTCATAGGGAATTGTAATATCTGTCAGCCAATCAGAATGAAGCATTCTAGAGCACTGTAGTATCCACCTTATTTTGCAACATGAAAGTAAGCTGTATATACAGTGGGTATAGAAAATAATCACCCCCTTTAAAATAATCACATTTTGTTGCTTTGCAGCCTGAAATGAAGATGCTTTTGTTTTAGCCAGTCGTATTTACTCAGTGCAACTTATAACATCAAAGTGAAAGATATAATACCAACATGTCAGAAAAAAAAAAAAATTGAAATTGGAAAAAGAATCACCCCCCTCCTAAAAATGACTTGTAAACTCAATCAGGTGTAGCTAATCACCTTCTCAAAGGCACACAAAGCCATTTGACTTTCAGCTGTGATCAGTTGTGGAAATAATGATAATTTTGATGAGCTCAGCAGCATGAAAAGAGCTTTCCTGGAGCATTTCAGTCTTTGGTAGTGCAACTGAAGCAAACTATTGGTGTCAAGACTCAAGGCACTGTCAAAAGATCTCCGGGATAAAGTTGTGGACAGGCACAAGTCAGGATATAGATATGAAAACTTTTCAAAGGTGTTATCAATACCTAGAAGCACAGTGAAGTCTAAGATGGATCAAGATGTCACTCCAAACTGGATGAAAGAGGCAGGAGGAAACTGCTCAGAGAGGCTACCAAGAGGCCTACAGCAACTCTGAAGCAGTTGCAGGAATTTATGACAAAGAGTGGTCATTGTGTGCATGTGACAACAATATCACAAATTCTCCACAAATGTGGAGTTGCAAGAAAAAAGCCACTCCTTAAGAAAAGTCACATGCAGTCACGACTGAGCTTTGCCAAAAAGCACCTTGAAGATTCTGAGGCAGTTGAGACTAAAATTGAATTATTTGGCCTCAACACCAAACAATATGTCTGGCGGAAATCCAATACAGCTCACCATCCAAATAACAGCATTCCTACAGTAAAGCATGGAGGTGGTAATGTCCTGTTATGGGGGTGTTTCTCTGCAGCAGGGACTGGAGCATTTGTCAGGATAGAAGGAAAAATGGATGGAGCAAAATACCATCCAATTCTTGAGGAAAATCTGCTGCCCTCTGCCAGAAAGTTGTCAGTGGGAAGAAGGTTTACCTTCCAACATAACAATGACCCAAAGCACACAGCAAAACTGACCACACAGTCCTTTTTTCAACTCAGTGATTGTTTTTTATTTTTTTTTTTCTGACATGTTCGTGTTATATCTTTCACTTGCATGTTATAAGTTGCACTGAGTAAATAAAGCTGGATAAGACAAAAACTGTGTCCATCTTCATTTCAGGCTGCAAAGCAACAAAATGTGATTATTTTAAAGGGGGGGGCGGGATTCTTTTCTATATGCACGGTATATATCTTTTATATATATTATTTCTCTCATCTGTTAAATATATTTTGTTCACCACAAGTTTGCCACAATGCATTCTAGGATTGTCATTTCTGAAGGAATAAGGTGATGCTGTGTTAGAATTTGTCTTAGAACACAGTATAATTATAATTTCCTTTTGCAACAGCTCTATGCCTTAAAGGCTGCCTACATCGATGGCTCACTAGGTTTTAGAACAGGGCCTATGACATACAGTGAGAGACATTACGAAATAATTAATGGAAATCAAAATACAGCAAAGTGAAATGTCAGCATGTAACACTGTCATGTGACCAGATTGCATCTTTGTTTTTATGTTGACCAAGATGGATCTTTTGTTGGTCAGTCTCAGCAAGTCGTTGCTCAATGGGTTTCAAAAGGTCAAACCATAATGTGGACAAGAGCGACATATCAATGACATAAGACCCGCGCTATTGATTTAGTTCAATGGTCAAAATGATATCATCACATTGAACAGTCCAATCAAGGCTTATATCAAATCATTGAAGTCATTATCAGCTCATCAGTCTTGTGCAAGCAGACCAGTCTGAGGATCAGGAATCAGAGTGGCATGATTTCTTTGAAGACGGACATTCGTGATGCACTGAAAGACATAGCAGCTGATGAACTGTCATTCTCTAATGAGGCAATCCATCATGTACATGTTATCAAGCAATCAGTGTTCAAATGATCACATGACTGCTTACCAGTTATCTGTCAATACAACCAGGAACAGATTTAATAGGATTCTGTCTTATGTGTGAGAACTGAAACCATAACAGCTTATAAGCCACACACCCGAAACTGGGGATGAATCAAATGAACATGACAGTGAGTGATTTTGGGAGTGTGTAACGTTACTGCCTGCAGGCAGTTCGGCAGACAACAGCTGTGAGACAAGCAGAAGCCCTCGAGCTGTCCGTTATCACTACTTTTATTTTCCTGATTAAAACTTTCCCCTTGCTCCAACGATCTTTTCTACAAAAATATTTGCTGTCTAATTATAAAGACTGACTTAATAAAAAAATATTATATTTAAAAGCATCACGCTTAACTAATTTAATTACATGAAGACAGTTTATTAGTGTCAATTTGTAAAGCTAACAAGGATTTGTTCTGTATGTAAATAAAGTTTTAACTAGTTTGAATGCATGAAAACTAAAAATGAAATTATTTTGAAATAAAGAAAAAAGTATTTTTGCTTCTTTTTTTTTTTTTTTTTAAAAACATCACTTTTACTAATGTTCATACTAAGTTTTAGGGATGTAATGTAAAACTGTTTTTTTTTTAACATGAGCTATATATAGGGAACACAATAACATAAAGACTTTAGAATTAGTGTTGTTAATGTTACATTGACAACTAGCTAAAATTACAAATGTTGCATTGACTACTAGTGAAGTTGAAGTTCTATAATAATTAAACTGAAATAAATTAAAGCTAAATAGAAACATTTATAAAAAAAAAATGACAAAAGCAAAATTATTAAAACTTAAACTAAAATGTAAATATATAAAAATATAAAAAAATATATATAAAAATACAAATATTTATAAATACTATAATAGTATAGAAATAAAAGTAAATTAACATTGGTAGGGAACCTAGAACACCCTAGCAACTGTTTAGCAACATGCTAAAAATCACTCAAACACCCCAGCTAAAACAACCTAGCAACTAGCATAAGTTACACTCATTCAGTGGTTGATAAAATGCAAAAATCTAGTTAGCATTTGAAAGAATGAGGAAAATCCCATTTTGAAAGCAACATTTTTAAGATTCAAATCAAAACATTGTGTTAATAATAAAAAAAAGCCACAAATAAGTCCAAAAGGCCTATGCATCATCTTGTCTGTCAATCAGCCTCTGGCAATAACAGTAATCTGTGATTTGGCTGACCAGGAACAGGCCGGGTCTGTGACTGTGTATGTCTCCTCTCAGGAGGCCTGTAGGTAAATGTGACAGGAGTGAAACTCATTGAAACTGGCTGCGTGCCACAGAAGGCACTAGTCAGTTTAGTCTGAGGCCTGGGAAAGGGGGCGGGCAAGAAAGCTAACAAAGGGGTGAGTAACCGTTTCTTCAACCACAAAGTGAGATGAACACCTCACCATTCATGGGAACCTAAACCTGTCAGGCCTGGCCACTGTTGCTCAACATGTGGAAAGCGGTATCATGCTAGACTCAAAAGCACAAATGCATCCTCAAGGAAACGTGGGTGTGTGTGAACGGCTGAATTTTTCAAGTTAGAGAAGATTAGTTTAATTACTTCATGTCAGGCTAATTATAGAAATTTCCTGTAGTTCTCTGACTTTTTACTTAGAAATGTTCACTATACTATTATGAATTAATTAAAACTATATCTCATATTTTAGTGTAGTCTACAATATAGCCTATACATTAAATATAATTTTATTTTTTATTTATAATAAAAAGGAAAATAATACAATTTTTAATTGCTCATAGAATAGATGAAATAAAAAGTTCTGCATTGTTTGATTCCAATCATTCATACTGACTGTGGTCTAGCAAACATGAGGTCATGCGTCATTTGATCTTTCATATTGTTAGGAGTGGTGACACCTAATCTAGTCCTCATAATCCATAATGGTTCACTTCAGTGCAACAGAAATTAGTCAAGTTGTGCAACTCATTTAAACAGGATGCTATTCAGGTAGCAAGAGCGTAACCCCACAGTGGAAGTGATTCATTGTTGTTGGGCTCACCAGAGTCTTTGTTGCAGCAATGGTGAGCAATACCATCATCATGCCCATGCCAATTTCACTATGTGTTTTTTTGTCATTTAAACAGGTACTAATGGCAGCCATTACTTCTGCAATTCAACATGACTGTTTAATGTTTAATTAAATCTGACTTTACATGTAAAAGTTTACAGATTAACAGTTATGATAGAAATTTGAATTTGATCGAGAAAATTATAGTTTGTCAAGACACTGCTGACACCATATAGCTTTGCCTTAAAGTTTAAAAACATTTGTTGCTCACCAGTGAGTCCTCTGCAGTGAATGGGTGCCGTCAGAATGAGTTTAAACAGCTGATAAAGTTCATCAGTTAAAGGGATAGTTCACCCAAAAAATGAAAATTCTGTAAGACCTTTTTGTGCGCGAAGAAAACAAAAATAATGACTTTATTAAATAATTCTTCTCTTCCCTGTCAGTGTCCGCCATCATTCACGAGAGTAGCACGACGCATGCGTGTGGTGCTGCTGATGTAGAACACGCTGCGCCTTGTTTACAAACAGAGGAATGCACACACATGAGTCGTGGTACTTAGTGTTGTTTTTGGCGGCCTGTTTTAATTTTAGTTTTAGTCTAGTCTTTGTGTGAAGCTGTAATTTTAGTTTTTATTAGTTTTAGTCACGTTCATACTCTTTTTAGTCTAGTCAAGTTTTAGTCAACTAAAAGTCTGAGCATTTTAGTCTTATTTTAGTCAGAATTATCCATGACTATTTTCGTCTAGTTTTAGTCAACGAAAACTGATGACATTTAGTCTAGTTTTAGTCAATGAAAATTGTATTTTAGTCTCTTTTTAGAAATGCAATTCTATTTAACCCAGTCAATATAGTATAAGTACCTAGTAGTATAGACGAAACCAAAATTTTCTTTTAGCCAAACCCATTTCAAACAAGGTTATCTTATTATATTATTGTTACCTTATAGACTCAAGAATACATCCAGTCCAGACACGGAAGACGCTCTGATTTGAATTTACAACATTTATTTTACCAACCAAACATGTTAGAAGTACGCACACATAAATTTAAATAAAGACGAACCCCGGCTGGCCGGCCATCGGTCCCTTTCTCTGTGTCAGACTTAACTTTGTTTGGTTTTCGTCTTCTAAATCAGTGTTTCCCAAC
>NW_015553274.1:1451261-1494117 GCF_001515605.1 Sinocyclocheilus anshuiensis
TTTTTCGGCAGCCGAAATTTCTGTGTATCTCTAATTATTGGCGACATCAGAAATTGATATTATATAATAGATGTTTTTTTTGAACATTTTAGCAATTTAAAAAAGGATTTTTTACACGGCACCCCTGCTCTCGACAGACGCAACACCCCGGTTGGGAAACACTTCTCTAAATAATGCCGCGAGTGGGGCTTGAGGAAGTGACGTCGCCTGCGTCTGCGCAGTGCGACCTGATGCAGCCCCTGAAGTGAGACACAGGAAACAGAAATACTGCAAAATAATAATAATAACGCGACTAAACGAGACGAAATAACGTTATAACATTTCGTTTCGTCTCGTTTTGGTCAACGAAAATGAAGAGACATTTTAGCATAGTTTTTATTTTGTAAACCACATTTAGTCTCGTTTTTATTCGTCAACAATATTGCATTATACATTTAATTATAGTCATCGTCACATGACCAGCATTTACGTTGCGTCTCGTCTCGTTTTCGTCACGTGATAAAGGTTCGTTGACGACGATATTTAGTCATAATTTTCGTTGACGAAAGCAACACTACTGGTACTCTCTGAAAGAGAAGAATTGTTGAATAAAGATGTTATTTTTGTTTTCTTTGCGCACAAATAATATTCTCGTAGCTTCATAAAATTACGGTTCAACCACTGATGTCACATGGACTAATTTAACGATGTCCTTACTACCTTTCTGGGCCTTGAACATGGTAGTTCCCTTTGCTGTCTAGGCAGGGTCAGAAAGCTCTCGGATTTCATCAATATCTTAATTTGTGTTCTGAAGACGAACGAAGGTCTGAGGGGTTTGGAATGACATGAGGGTGAGTAATTAATAACAGAATTTTCATTTTTGGGTGAACTATCCCTTTAAAGGTATAGTTCACCCAAAAATGTAAATTTTGGCATCACCCTCAAGTTGTTCCAAACCTGTATGGGTTTCTTTGTTTTGTTGAACACAAAAGAAGATATTTTGAAGAATGTTGGTAGCCAAACAGTTGCTGGTAGCCACTGACTCCCATAGTATGGAAAAAAATAAAAAATAATAATACTATGGAAGTCAGTGGGGACCAGATATCAGGTTACCCACATATCTTGTTTTGTGTTCAACAAAAGAAAGAAACTCATGCATGTTTTAAACAACATGAGGGTGACTAAATGGGTAATTTTGGGGTGAACTATCCCTTTAACGTTTTGTGAAGCAAAAAGCTGTGTGTTTGTAATATACAAATTCATAATTAAATTAATATTTTATATGGATTACTTGTGGACAGCTGTTTGGGCTCTAATTCTGATGGCACCCATTCACTGCAGAGGATCCATTGGTGAACAAGTTTTGTAATGCTAAATCTGTTCCGATTAAGAAATAAACTCATCTAGATCTTGGATGGTCTGAGGGTGTATTAGTTTTTAGCAAATTTTCATTCGTTGGTGAACCAATATTTCAAAAGCCTTGAAAGCTCCGTGCCCATGAGCTGAACTTTACCGTGTACCTGTACAAGTCTATGAGAAGTTTGAATGCTAGTATTAAGCATCTTAAAAAGAAAGAAAGAAAGAGAGAAAGAAAGAAAGAAAAATAAATGAATTTGGTGTTTTTATTTAGCCTACATATTTACACTGAACAAAATTATAAACGCAACACTTTTGTTTTTGCCCCCATTTTTCATGAGCTGAACTCAAAGATCTAAGACTTTTTCAATGTACACAAAAGGCCAATTTATCTAAAATATTGTTCACAAATCTGTCTAAATCTGTGTTAGTGAGCACTTCTCCTTTGCCGAGATAATCCATCCACCTCACAGGTGTGGCATCATTGTGCTGTGTGATAAAAGTGCACATTTTATGACGCTTTTCCACTGCGTGGTACGACTCGGCTCAGTACGGCACCGCACGGCTCGGCTGGGCTCGGTTTGCGTTTCCACTACAGTTCAGTACCGCTTTAGAGTGGGCGGGATTATTCACATGCCGTTATAGTTGCGATGTTCTTCCGCAACAGACAACAAAACTTGGTTGTTAAAAAAAAGGTGCACTCGTTCAAAACAGTTGCGTTCGATCCTTCGCTGGCTGTGCTGATTTAAATCTAAGTTAAAACGGTTCAAACAGAACTGTTATAAAAACAAACAGCATTTTAAAAAAAGATAACTTCCACAAGAAGCATATTTGTAACAAAGACAGTACCGTTTCCCTGCGAGAAGAACACACTGTCAGTAAAAGATTAAAATAAACATAACCAAGCTACGGCTCCACAAAATGGGCTGGGCTTCTATACTTTCATTTGTGTATGTGCTCTCACAATAGATTTACACAAGAGAGGACGCTAAACCCATCTTAGGAAACCAGGAACAACTCTGCCGAATTTTCCCCGGATGCAGGAAACCATTTTCACACAAGTCTAATAATCTTGTCTTGCCAATTTGCAAGACAATCCCCAGCTAAGATTTATCAGGAGAACAGGCTGAATCATTGTAAGCCTGATGTTGGATTTATGTGGTCACAGGCACCTAAGAAGGAGAAAACTCACACATTGGCTTTAGTTTGGGCTGTTGCATATGAAAGAGACTGTCTAAGTAGCGCCCGACACAAAAGAGATAAGACAGATACCCGCTCCTATCCCCCTCGACCATCAGAGACATCTCCACGTGAGCACCATTCAAGCTTTGAATAGGCAGCTATCCAGCTCATGCAAATTCATTCATTTACATATGGTAGGTGCTCTTTGTGAACAATAAATGATTTAAGGAGTAGTTTTCTCTAATCCTTCTTCATAATGTGTCTATAAATCTTACAGCATGTGTTACTTATACAGCTTGTGTGATTAAAACGCTCCTTAAACATTGTGTTGAGTAACACAACAGCTCTCAAACGTCCCTTGAACATTTCCTGGGAAGTTCCCGACAGATCAAACAACTCCACCCAGAAAATAAAGCTGAATGACCGTAGGTAAACACACTGTCCAAAATAAATTAATATCTCATGTAAACAGTCTACACATTTTGACCCACAGGGTCAGATGAAGCAGAAGAACTTCTTCCAGCTGCATTTGGAAAAAGCTTTAGCTCGTCTGTCTGACAGTCTCAGTTTTTTGGCCTTCCTGGCCTTGTGTTTAATAGCCGCGAATACTGCCTCATCGAAGGCCTCCTTTAGGTTCTTCTGGGTCAGGGCCGAACACTCCACGTACTCGGCGGCCCTGATCTTCTCAGCGAGGCTCCGTGCCCGTGAGCTGAAGACGGGTTTGACCTTGTACCTGTCCAAGTCTATGAGAACGTTAACGTCCAACAGAAGGTCCGACTGAGTTCCGACTAAAATGATGGGGGAGGATGGGTTACACGCACGAATCTCAGGGATCCATTTCTTGGTTATGTTCTGGAATGACGTGGGGTTAACCACACTGAAGCAGAGAAGGAAGACATCTGTGTGTGCGTAAGACAGAGATCTGAATTCATCAAATTCTTCCTGCAATCAAAGACAACGACAGATAAGAACACTTGACAAAGTTAAAAAACTTTTACTTAATAAAATTTACACTTTATAAACTTTTTTAATTGACACTTTACAGACTTTTAAATGATCTTTACGTTTGACAAACTTTTAAACAAAGTTTACAATTTACAAACTTTTCTGAGCAAAGTTTACATACTTTATCCATTCACAAAATGTAAACTCTCAAGAAAGTCCTACAACTTCTGTGAGATATTTGATTAAATTTACCACAGATTGACAAAAGAGTTGAAACTTTTACCTGTCCAGCTGTATCCATCAACTGAATCCGCACAGGGGTCCCATCCACCTGAACTTGTCCTGAATAAGCAGAATTTAAAAACTCTTAAGTTTTCATCCTCATGATTCATCTAATTACTTTAACTTAACCATCAGGGTTTAGAAGGGGTCAAAGATCACCCGCTCACCTGAGAAGACGTCAAAAGCCGTCTGTTTGTAATCCGTAGGGTATCCATTGGTTGTGTAGCTGACAATCATACTAGTCTTCCCAACCGCACCATCCCCAACCAGCATACAGCTGATCGTTGCGTTTATAATTTTGTTCAGTGTATTTATTTATTTATTATATCTTAGGGTTTAGGGATGTAGAACACTTGAAAAAAAAAAAAAAAGTCTAGCCAACGTAACAGTCTGAATTTCATTTTGAGCAGTTCACTACGAACAACAGCAACAAACCCTTTGTCTTCTGTTTACACTTCAAGGGTACGTGAGTGACATCCTCTCCCACATTCATCTGAACTCGGCTCAAAGTCCCAGCATGAGACGTCGGAGCGGAGAAGTGTGAGTTCACAACATATTCATATTCCTTCAGTACCTGACACTTCTCTGTGTCTCATTTACACCCTCTGAAGATATTTGCAGGACCATTTACATCAAGTACTCATGCTGTTTGGGAAGCGTATTCAGATCTCTAACATTTGTTTGCTATGTACATAATTTAGTAGCACATAGTGTGTGTAAGCAAAGCGATATTTGTTCTCATAACCACATTTAATTTAGTCATTTAATTATTTTTAATCAAAGTGAATTTAAAAATTCACAAGCTCATTTTAATTAGTTTGGGGAAAATATTTCAAATGGTAATATTCAGCAAAAATATTAAATTAATCAAAAGTGACAGTGAAGATATTTATAATGTAACAAATTATTTCTATTTTAAATATATGTTCTTTTGAACCTACTTTTCATTAAAGTTTTTTTTAAATGGTTTCCACAAAAAATGTTTTCAACACTGATAATAATAAATGTTTCTTGCACACCAAATGAGCATATTAGAAAGATTTCTGAAGGATAATGTGACACTCAAGAGTGGAGTAATGGCTGCCGATTCAGCTTTGCCATCATGAATAAATTACATTTCAAAATATATGAAAATAGAAGTTCTTTTTTTAATTATACCTCAGAATATTATAGTTTGTACTGTATTTTTGATTAAATAAATGCAGCCTTGTCGAGCATAAAAGACAAAAAAAAGACAAAAATATTTTAAAAAATTGCACCGCCTCTTGAATGATGTAATAGCTTACATTGTTGCTTAACTAAGCTAAAAAATATAATTAGGGAACAATATCCATTTTCAACATTGTTTATTTAATATTTAAGAGGAACTTTATACAATTGTGGAAATACACAACTTTCACATATGACACTTAAAGCAGGAAAAAAAGAAGAACTTGCACAGTTGCATTGTGAAAAAAAGTAATGGAAATGTATTTTGCCCTTTAAATTTATTTTTAGATGATGCAAAGAAACACTGAAGGAGAAGCTGTTTAAAAGTGTTGCTTGAATTTGATCAAAAGGCAAAACAATAGTGAAGACAGATAAAATGATCAAGCGGTACATCCTTCTTGCCTGAGGCATCAAAACAGAACAGTTAAAACGGTTCAAACAGAACTGTTATAAAAACAAACAGCATTTTAAAAAAAGATAACTTCCACAAGCATTGGTTGTGTAGCTGACAATCATACTAGTCTTCCCAACCGCACCATCCCCAACCAGCATACAGCTGATCGCAGGCTCCAGCGCGTCGTCCTGCTCTAAACACACGGACGGAACTCTTGACTCGTGGTAAAAGTAGTCCATTTGAGGGGGCATGTCTAACAATTAAAGCCAAGAAGAAGGGTCTTCAGGAAAACTTGTTAAACTCCACAGTATTGGGTTGAGACTGATGAGTGACTCATTACTTTCACAGCTCAAAAGCTGAATTGACTCTCTCTCTCTGATCTGTGACGGAACCTCTCTGCCTTTTGAATCAGCGAGACGGAGAGGCTTGACTTTGCATAGCCACGCCCACCACAGTCACGGGCCTCAATGGAAAGAACACAGATGAGCCATTTAATGATTCGTTAACGATTTTAATCCCAAACGATTCTCAATGAAACAAAGTGCATGTCTTTTCTAAACTGTTAAATACAATTTATTTTACTACTGGAGGTTTTTGTATTATGCAATTAAATAGACCCTTTAAATATTAAACATACCAAATGTAGAATACAGCAATGTCCCTAGGCGTTTTACACAGTCATCATCTTTAAGTCATCTAAACTGGACCTGGTCGATTGACTTGTTATACACGAGCCGTGTAAAAATGTTCAAAATAAAGACGGTCTGCACTTTCATTTTTATTTTTAGAACTATTTTTAGACCTTTATCTTTGGATCTGGATATATTATTAGGCTGCCATGATTGATTAAAAATTGATTTTTTTAAACGTAAACAAATTAAGCATAATCCTAATATAACTGTGATATTTAATTACACAAAATTTCAATGCATGAGAATCAATCCTTAACTGAACAGTGCCACTTCGTGGACAGATAAAGAACAGCAGTGAAATTTTGTCATGTAATCACATGATATTCATCAGCTGACCAAGACAGCAACTCACACAACGCAGCTCGGTCACTTAGTTCTGTCCTTGTTAATTGATAAAATATAATTTATAGCTCAGTTTCGTTTAATTTTTTATCTGTTTTAGTTCCATTCCCTAGCACATAACGGGGGTATTGTCAGTAAATGAGCTTTTGAACTGGACATTTAGCTCACATGCTAGCGTGTTGTGGGTGGGAACGGCTGGTAGAAATACTGTCTTTACGTGCAATGTAAACACAGGTTCAGTGTTTGTTGTACATACTGTAGTTTTGGGAATATATGATCATTTGCAATGGCATCTATTCTGGATCAATATGAAGATTCTCAGAACATCCGTCAACACAGCCGTGTGTCAGCGGCCAACATCGGGATTACTCATTCAGGTACAAACCTCTACTTCTGCATCATTTAGTATATTTGCAGACATTATGATTCCACTTTGGGTGACTGTGGTACTTTACATTAAGTTTTTTTTTCTTTCAAAGGGTTTGTGAATGTTAGGTTGGAGGAAGAGAAACCTATTTTCAACAAGCAGCGCATCGATTTCTCACCTCCCGAAAAAATCAACCATTTCTCAGTGTGCAACAACCAGTTATGCATGAGTCTGGGGAAAGACACCCTGCTGAGGTAAAGCTGCAATTTCTCTACTCTGTGTTATCAACAGCTGTTTAATTGGGAGATTTTGCAGTTGATAAGTTTTGCATTGATTAGTTTATGTACATGCAATTAGTGATTGTGTATTTTATTGTCTGAGTATTGAAAGGTGAAAGGACTAAGCAGGGAGGATTTGGACCATTAAAGACAATCCTCTTTGAAATGCATATTTAATCTGGCCACGTTATGTTAAATTGGGATAAAAATCACTTAATCTGCCTTTTATTTGTGTTATTGTAATCAATCAATCAATCAATTACTAATTTTTTTTTTTTTTTTTTTTTTGACATGTGGCTAAGTATGGTGTCCCATACTTTGAATTAGTGCTCTGCATTTAACCCATTCAAAGTGCACACACAGAGCAGTGAACACACACACACCGTGAACACACACCCGGAGCAGTGGGCAGCCATTTATGCTGCGGCACCCGGGGAGCAGTTGGGGGTTCGGTGCCTTGCTCAAGGGCACCTCAGTCGTGGTATTGAAGGTGGGAGAGAGCGCTGTACATTCACTCCCCCCACCTACAATCCCTGCCGGTACGAGACTCGAACCCGCAACCTTTGGGTTACGAGTCCGACTCTCTAACCATTAGGCCACGACTTCCCAAAATGATAGGTCTGTCAGAATTATGATTAATTTGCATAATACATGTTGTAAAAATATATAGGATGAATCCCTGTAAAACCTTTTAAAAACATTTACAGAGCAGTTTAATTGTTGTCATGCATATTATGTTTCAGAATTGATCTTGGAAAACCTGATCAGCCAAATCAGATTGAACTGGGAAGAAAGGATGATAGCAAAGTGCACAAACTTTTCCTAGATCCTACAGGTAAT
Source organism: Sinocyclocheilus anshuiensis (assembly GCF_001515605.1). Taxonomy (NCBI): domain Eukaryota; kingdom Metazoa; phylum Chordata; class Actinopteri; order Cypriniformes; family Cyprinidae; genus Sinocyclocheilus; species Sinocyclocheilus anshuiensis. The sequence goes on from NW_015553274.1 coordinate 1,459,128, forward strand.
CACGTGTCAATGTTCACACCTTGTGAACTTCCACATGTCACGTCACTTGTTGTAAGAGGATTTAAATGCATTTGGCCCATCTATTAGATGTCATTAGACCCAAGTGGTTTGATTAGATTTACATGGAAATTAGTATGACAAAAGAAGCATTCCAAAGTAGTTTAACAGATGTGAACTGGGAAATTCAATTAGGAAAATGTATATTTTCAATGCTTGGAAACGAGTACAATGAATAAACACATGAATGAAAGTTTTTGATATGATTTATATCATGTAATGCTCTACAATGTCATTGAGTGAAACTAATTCGCTGTTTAAACCTGGTATTAAGATCTGTCTTGTGTGATCCATTCACAAATGGTCAGGTGAGACAGCATTTGTTGTGATGTGCAAACACTGTTTAAGCTTTGCAAAAATTAAACATTTTTCAGTTTTCTGTTAACTTTTTAAACTAGTCAGCTTGGTCTGACTAGCTGGCATTGAGGTTGAGGTTTTGTTTTTAACAATTATTCCTTTTTTTCTTTTTGTGTAAGAGTAAATAGCACAAATTAATCAGTTTAATTATGTTTTGCACTTATGTATGCCGTCATTTAAAGTTTTAATAACAAATAATATTAAATCATTTAAAAATAAATATTAAATAGTAAACAAATTAAATGAGAAGTGAATAATTAAATATATTGTAATTTTATTTTTGTTTAAAGCTGTAACCAGTAAAGTTCGAAATCTCTTTTTGGCACATCGGTTGATTGACAGATGAGTAGGCTCATCAACTTTTTCAACTGGTTAGCTTGGTCTAAATGTCTGACATTGCAAGATTATCTTGTGATAGTACCATAAGGTTTTGCCATGTATGTCATGATTTTAATGTTTAATAATATTGAATAATTTAGAAATTAATATTAATACATTTTCAAAAATGTATATAGATAAATGTATATATAGAGCTGTAAATTTAAAAATAAAAATACATTTAAAATACAGGTTTAGCAGCAAAGTAAAAAAAACAAAACTCTCTTCAGCACAGTTGACAAGTGATTAGGCTGATCAGATGGATTAGCTTTTACAATACAAATGTGACATGGTCATTTTATACCCCATTTACACCTGTGTTTAGCATTGACTGAAGATGGATCTTATGCAAAAAAAAAAAAGCTCAGGCCTGGCTTTTTTAAATTTCGAATTTAGTGTTGAATGCAGTCTGTAAAATGACCTTATCAATTGCCTTTCAGGGTCACATTTGGTCATCAGCCTCACCGCAAACGAATGTGTATACCTAAACCGAAACATTCAAAAGGTCCGAAGTTTGTCACGATGGAGAGGTCACCTGATTGAAAGCATAGGATGGAACAAATTAATCGGCTCTGAGACCAACACTGGGCCGATTCTGGTCGGCACCAGCCAGGGAATCATCTTTGAAGCGGAGATCTCTGCCTCAGAGGGCTCTCTGTTCAACACTAACCCAGACCAGTACTTCAAAGAGGTTCATTCCCTGGAGGAGGATGGTAAGCCAGCTCCGGTTTGTTGCCTCGAGGTGGAACGTGGTTTGGAATCCAAGTACTTCATTGTTGTGACCACACGGAAACGCCTTTTCCAGTTCGTAGGAAAGCTGGCAGAGGGATCCGAGCAGCAGGGGTTCAGCTCCATCTTTGCCCAGAACCAGGATCTCCTACCCAGCTTCCAGGAGTTTCCAGTCAATATGGGCTACAGTGAGATTACGTTCTACACGTCAAAGCTGCGCAGCTCCCCGAAGACCTTTGCATGGATGATGGGAAATGGGGTTTTGTATGGACAGCTAGACTATGTGCGGCCCGACTCTCTACTCAGTGATGTTCAAGTGTGGGAATACACATCAGACATTGATTTAAACTGCGTCAAGCCCATCTCTATAGTACTCACACAGTTTCACTTCCTGCTCCTGCTCCCAGATCGCGTCAAGGGTATCTGCACTCTGAATGGGCAGGTAGTGCACGAAGATGTGTTTCCAGAAAAGTTCGGCACTCTAAAAAAGATGATCAAAGACCCCATCACTGGGCTCGTGTGGATCTACACCGAGAAAGCTGTGTTTCGCTACCACATCCAGAGGGAGGCGCGGGACGTTTGGCAGATGTACATGAACATGAATAAGTTTGACCTGGCCAAAGAGTACTGCAAAGACCGACCTGAATGCCTAGATACGGTGCTTGCCAAAGAGGCGGAGCACTGCTTCCAGAACAAGCGCTACCTGGAGAGCGCCAAATGCTACGCTGTCACTCAGAATTACTTTGAGGAGATTGCGCTGAGGTTCATCGAGGCCAAGCAGGAGGAGGCCTTGAAAGAGTTTCTGATTAAGAAGGTGACCAACCTCAAGCCCACCGAGAAGACTCAGATCACCCTGCTGGTCACCTGGCTGACAGAACTCTATCTGAATCGGCTTGGTCAACTGGAGACCGATGACGGCAAACAACACCTCTTTCTGGAGACCCGCGAAGAGTTCCGCACCTTTCTTAAAAGCCCCAAACATAAAGAGTGCTTCTACAACAATCGCAACACCATCTACGACCTGCTCGCTAGTCACGGCGACGTGGACAACATGGTGTATTTCTCGGTCATCATGCAAGATTATGAACGCGTTATATCTCATTACTGCCAGCACGATGACTACAGTGCAGCTTTAGATGTTCTCTCCAAACACTGCGATGACAAGCTCTTCTACAAGTTCTCCCCAGTTCTCATGCAGCACATCCCCAAAAAGGTGGTCGATGCATGGATTCAGATGGGAAATCGGTTGGATCCCAAGAATCTGATCCCAGCGCTGGTGAACTACAGCCAGATGGGCAGCATGCAGCAGATAAATGAGACCATCCGGTACATGGAGTTCTGTGTGTATGAGCTGGATGTCAAAGACGAAGCCATTCACAATTACTTACTCTCGCTTTATGCCAAACACAAGCCGGATTCTCTGTTGTGGTACCTCGAACAAGCGGGAACGCACGTCTCCGACATCCACTATGACTTGAAATATGCCTTGCGCCTTTGTGCCGAACATGGGTACCTGCAGGCCTGCGTCTTGGTTTACAAGATTATGGAGCTGTATGAGGAAGCTGTGGATCTAGCTCTACAGGTATGTGTGCTTTTATTCTCTTTACATTCTCCTTTATTTCTGTTAAGGAGCTATGAAAAATCTTTTAAATTCAGCATGAAATGAAAATCCCCCCCCCCTTTGAGTCATGATGAAGCTTTTTACCTCATTATGATATTAGAAAAGTTATCACCCTGAATTTTTTACATTATAACCCCCCCCAATATAGAAATGAAATTTTCAGAAATTAAACACAGAACACCTCATCATAAAAGAGGTATTCAAATCATTGCATGTATTAATTTTATTTTATTTTAATTTTGATTTGAAAAGATTTTTCAAAAATAATAATCATTACAACCATTGACCCTTAAAACTGTCTATATTGGGATAATTATATATTTACTTTTTTGTTTATCCCTTTAGGTGGATGTAGATTTGGCCAAGTCTTGCGCCGACCTTCCAGAGGATGACGAGGAGTTGAGGAAGAAGCTGTGGCTGAAGATTGCTCGTCATGTGGTTCAGGAGGAGAAAGATGTCAAGAAGGCCATGAACTGTCTGTCCAGTTGCAACCTTCTTAAGATTGAGGACATCTTGCCTTTCTTTCCAGATTTTGTTACGATAGACCACTTCAAGGAGGCAATTTGCAACTCCCTGGAAGAGTACAACCAACACATTGAGGAGCTGAAACAAGAAATGGAGGAGGCCACAGAAAGTGCCAAACGCATCCGTGAAGACATCCAGGAGATGAGGAACAAGTACGGGGTGGTGCAGTCTCAGGAAAAATGTGCCACCTGTGATTTCCCCTTGCTCAACCGACCTTTCTATCTCTTCCTTTGTGGGCACATGTTCCATTATGATTGCCTCTTACAGGAAGTCATCCCTCACCTCACTTCCTATAAGCAGAATAAATTGGAGGAGCTACAGAAGAAGCTGCCAGCGACCACACAGACCACCAAATCCAGGCACAGGCCCAGAGAGGAGGATACGGTCAGCTTAGGCAAGGGTCAAGGAAGCAGAGAGCAGATCAAGTCTGAAATTGATGACATCATAGCGTGTGAGTGTGTCTACTGTGGTGAGCTGATGATCAAATCCATTGACAAGCCTTTCATAGATCCACAGAAGTTTGATCAAGAGATGTCCAGCTGGCTCTGAAGGACACACTTCTCCATGAGTTCATTTGAGGGCTGCTGTTATTCATTGTACATATGCTGAAAGTTTAACCATTTGTGCATTGTGAAAGTTGTAATTTGTTTAGAATGTTATATGCTACATGCTGAATTAATGAGCATTAACATGGTTCTGTTAACAGATATGTACTATACAAATGGTCTTCTTTGATTTTATGTTGCTTTCTTAGTCACTTCAAAATGTAATATGCACTTGTTTTCATTTCGCATTGAGTAATGTGAATAATATATTTTTTAATGTATGCAGCAAAATATAATAAATGATTGCTATCTGACCAGACTTTGTTGTGATACAATGTTATGGGGCAAAAGTGTGCACAGATATTTTATGGAAAATTATTTCATTTTGTAAAAAAAAAAAAAAATAATTAATTGGTGAGAAATGTATAAATATAATTTTGTATCTAAGCACATTTTAAGTTGTTGGTGTTATTTATTTGATTAAATTAAATGACCTCTGTTCATTAGTGCTATTTATTTATTTTTTCAACAAATGTATACAATAAATAAATAACATATTCCAAGGGAAAATAGCCAAGGGTTTATGCACAGCGCTATGACACGTCTCTAAAGGAAAATATATAAAATGAGAAAATAAAAAACAAAGACAAATTTAAATAGATCGCTTATGTTAAATAGATCACTTATGTACCAAAAAATAATAATAATAATAATGTGAGCTTACATTCCAAGTTTTAGTAGCTTTTTGTTACAGGAAGTGGATAGATAAATGGATGGATGGATGGATGGATGGATGGATGGATGGATGGATGGATGGATGGATGGATGGATGGATGGATGGATGGATGGATGGATGGATGGATGGATTGATTGATTGATTGATTGATTGATTGATTGATTGATTGATTGATTGATTTGATTTGATTGATTGAAAATAGGGTTACTTTTAATATCTTACATTTATGGATACATTTTGGCAAGCAAGATAATTAGCATAAGAAATAGACATTTTCATATTGCATTAATGCTATATATGTAGAACTGTGACAAATTCTACGTCAAGTCCCAATCACGCGATATTTTGAGGCTACATTCGGAAAGTGTTACGTCATTAGACCTTCGGCAACGTTCGGTTTTTCTAGGCACAATCAGTAGAACTCCGATAGCCATTATACGCTCCTCCAATAAACCAGTAAATTTATAATGGGTCGAATTCTTCAACACTATCTTTTTTAAACGAAACTACACTTTTCTTTCTGCTACTAGTAATTTATTATGATACGTCCCTGAATGCTTATAAGATTGCAGCCTTCGCTCTCTATTTGATTGGTACGCCTGTGCCCCATTCTGTCCTCGCCATGGCGCCGTGTCCCTGCTCTCTCAGTTACTGAAAGTGGCCGCCTCTCTACTGCTACCGACTCACGGTCTCTCTCCTCTCACAACCGCCATTTTGGAGACAGAGAGCTGCGAGTCGGCTGCAACAGAGACAGAGCAAAAACGGCGGACACGGGGGACAAGGTGAGCTAGCGTGTATGAGGAACCTGGTGGGGGAGCAATGGGGGAAGATGGCCGGGAGGGAGAAAGAATTAGAATGGGAATCACAGATCTACTGGCCTCCTCGACTCCCGCAGTACATATAGACATGAGACGGGACAGATGGTGCTTGACCTCACGTGGAACAAGGCCACAGAAATCTTACGAATCATTTTAAATCATATCTCCCTACATTTCATTTGACAAAGAGGTGGTGGCCTTAAAGAGACAGAACCCATTTAAATTATTCAAAATGATCAAGAACTTGACATGATACTATAAACCCGGTTATTCCAAATAGCAGTCAGCTAAACTTCATAGCCTTGCTTTTAAAAAAACCAATAAAGCTCGTTCTTAGTGGTCGTGGCTCAAATTTACCTTATATTGTAGCTCTGCTAACTAGCAACATATACAGTAACCCTGGATTTAGATTAACAAGCAGCACTGGCTGCTGAGACGCTTAGCATTAGCTAAACCTAGCCAGTTTAGAGTGCTAGCTAAGCTAAGTCGGATATAAAATATCACCCTGTCGATAATATTGTGTGAACAATAGTTTTACCTGGATTTCATTATGAGTCTTAAGACACCTTGCTCCGCTGTACATTTCCTCATTATATAAAAGACTACGCTCGTATTAGTCTGTATCATCAGTGTGCGTAAGGTTTATAAATTGCGTTGTCTCAAATGAAGAAACCAAAATTGACCAATATTTGGCAGTTTAACACATGCGTTTATTGATGGTGTAATAATAGTTCCCTGGGCGTTAAAGCCTAGTGAGTAGCCAAACTATTGAAGTGAGAATTGTAACTCGTAGTCTTTGCTGTATTTGTGATATTGCATCCAGGAAATGGTTAAATGGGGGCACTAAAACACTAGTGGTGTCAGTGCTTCAGTTATGTTTACAAAAACTCTCAAACCCTGTGCAAATGCACCAGTGAATTACTACTCACAGATGTAAATTCATTTCTAATGGTGCATTTTCAATAAAACAATGCCTATTTTAATATAAGTAATACTTTTGGTTTGAGCATTCTCTATTCTTTAAAAAGGGTATGAGAAGGAAATTCATACTATTTTCTATTTATCTATTTTCTGAATGTTATGAACAATTCATCAATTCATTAGTTCAATATTCAACAATTCATCCATGCACTTCACGTTTTATTTTTTATTTTTTTAAGTTGCAATGAAACAGAAGTAGCAACAGATTTTTTTTATTCCGTATTGTGACGTACAGAGATTTGTTGCTACGTTTTCTCAACATTAGACCCCAGGAAATCACTTCATGCCACAAAAACATGATTTGCTACTTGGTACTTATTTATTACAAGTGTCTTTAGATGGTGTGGACAGTCTCATTCTAGAGAGCATTTGATTTGAAAAAAAAAATAATAATATGTGCAGTCAGTGCAAGATGAGTTATCAATATCTTTTGATAAAATGTCAAGTAAATCTTTTGTCTTTTTCTAAAAGAAAAACACTATTTTAAACGTAAATCTGATAAAAGTTCATTCTGTTGAGTTTTAAGATTACACAATCATAGATGGCCTCAAAGCTGACACACAAGCATTTAAAGCTAAAAAGATGCACTATCATTCAAAAGTTTGTGGTCAGTAAGATTTTTTACTTTTATGATTTTAAAGTGACAGTAACAGTAAAGACTTGTTACAAATGTATCTCATTTTACACAAAAATATGAAGCAGCATGACTGTTTTCAACATTTATAATGATAAATGTTTCTTGAACAGCAAATCAGTATATTAGAATGATTTCTGAAGGATCGTGTGACACTGAAGACTGGTGTAATGATCACAATGCCATCACAAGGATAAATTACACTGTAAAATCTATAAAAAAAAAAGAGTTATTTCAAATTGCAATAATATTTCACAATGGTATTGTATTTTTGATCAAATAAATCAGAATGAGCTTTATCAATGCAGCCTTATAAAAGCTTTATAAATGCAGCCTTAGTGAGAATAATTGACTTTTTCCAAAAGCATACTTTTTTTTTTTTTACCAATCTCAAAGTTTTGAACAATAATGTAATTAATAAAGAAAATCTACTTTTCTTAAAACTGAATCTCTGAACACATGCACATCTAAAAAGCCCAGTTACAAAAGGCTGTTTATTATGTTGATTAGCACCTCTGTTGCCCACATCCTGCTACAACAGTGGAATAAAATCAGTATTACATTTCAGTATGCTATCAATAAACTTGTCAGCTGTATTAATCTCAATCCACATCATTCTCTTTCAGACACTGCCAGTATGCCATGTGCATATGCGTTTTTTTCATCCAGTTCTGAATATTTAAATGCAATATTCTTGTTCTAAATGTGCAATAAATCTTACAGTGATTATGTCTATATAAGAGTGGACAGTTTCATCAGTACATGCAGTAAATAAGTCAACATCACATCCTTTTCTGTTTCAGATTCATCATTTCTGGTGCACTGAATGTTGAAATTGTGAAATATGAAGTTTCATTCTTCAAAGGTACTGTACTGTTCTTTGACCACAGTTTTATTACCTTGATTCAAAGCATTCAGATGATCTTCATAACCTCATTTAGAGTTAACGACAAACACTTTCCGTGTTGCATTTGCAGTGATCGCCCTTTCAGGCTCTTAACCTCTACCTATGGCCTCAGAGCAGGATGGCGTGGGAGACGCCACATGCTCAAAGTTGGCCAAACCACTTCACCTGCAGTACCTTGAGCGATCCCTCCGTCTAGACACTTTTCTAAGGCAGACTGCTGCTGTTTTTAACCAGAGCATTTCCAGGTAATTGGTTGTGTAGTTCTCAAAGGCATAGAGGTCCTTTTTGACCTTTTGAGTCACTGCATGACTACCATGCCTTTACAAAATCCTTAGCGACTATAATGTCCCAACCCTGTTTGTGATTTTTAGCTATTTTGTTGTTTTAGAATGTTTCTCCATTCCCAATAATTCCAAACACCAAAGGCTAATAGTAAATGTTTTATGGGAAATATTGCACTGCAGCTTGGTTGTAAGGCCTGTGGTGGTTTGTTTATGGTTGTGTTTTTGTGTGCTTCTCTATATCAGCGATGACAGTGATGGTGGTTTGGGTGAGGGTCCTTCTCTGGCCCCGTCTAACCCACTGCTGGCAGTGAAAGATGATCACATCAAGCCTGAGAACGAGTCCAAGGACTCCTGCAGAGATGGAGAGGCAGAGTGTGGCACTCTCAATGGAGCTGTGCTGCAAGGTACAACACATAAAATAAAAAATAGCCATGTTATATAACATAAGAATGTAATTTTCTGTATATATTGCGCTGACCAGTTGTCTTGGACTTCTGTTTGCATCTAATGCCGTGGATGTAGTATTAAGTACATTTTATCTCATTACTATGATAAAACGAGTAGTATTTGGCTGGTCATGTGATTTCAAAATGGCGGCCTTCAAGAGGCATTCTAATGTGTATATGATTTTAAACATATTTTTCAAAAGTACTATTCATTTATTTAGGAGTGAAAGTTTTTAATGAGTAAAAACAATTGACCTTAAACCCCAAACTCATCCACAGAGCACAAAGCTGACAAGGCCAGTCTGTATAACTTCTCGAAACTGAAGAAAAGCAGGAAATGGCTAAAGGTAATGTATTTATACAACAGTACAGTAATTCTGGGAAAACCTTTATCTAAATCCAATCCCTGCTTTGTAGAAGCCTGTTTCCTCCTCAGAGTAAAAAAATAAATAAAACCAGTAATTGCGTTTAAAATAGTTAATAAAGGCACTTTGCAAAATATAAACTGACAGTTACAAGAAATATAGTCTCAACTGTGATATGAAAAATCAAAATGATGACAAATAAAGTGGCAGTACTGGTGAGAGTAAAGTCGCAATTAAAAGAAATAAACTCAGAATATTGAGATATGATGAACTCTAAGGGGACATGGTGATGGAAAAAAATGTTCCCCCCAAGAAACGTTGCATTCACTCCTAAAATGTTTGCATTCTCTCACAAAAAGTTTTGTGTTGTCCCAGAGAAACTTTGCATTTTTGTGAGCAAACGCAGAGCTGGTCATGGAAATGAGGTAGGATGAAATATTATATTTTAAAGCTTTTACGAGCAAATGTTACATTTCTTAGGGGAACGCAATACTTTTGTGAGAGAGCAGGAAAGTTTTTGAACACTGGGGAACACAAACGTTTTGCAAGTGAACACAAAAGCAAATAAATAATTGTTTTTCTATAGCTAGCCCCTTAGAAGTTGCAGTTATGACAAAATACAAATAAATTTGATTTGCAGTAATTAGATATGAAATTACAGTTGTTTTAACTCTGAAGGGGAAACAGATTTCCATACTACTATTCGAACTGGCAAAAAATTAAATTTTTTTATTGGTAATTTATTGGTGACCCTCCTTTATTTCCATGTCTAAGCAGTCTGATGTTTGAGAGGTTGTTTGTGAATTTCAGGGCATCGTGCTGAGCGATGACACCACAGATTCCGATACGGACTCGGATGATTCTGACTTCACAGTGACACGGGAAGAGCTCCAGGACATGCTGCGCCTGCACAAGTTCACCAAACTCCACCAGAGCAAGTTCCACTCTGACAGAGAAGTACGACACGCTTGCTGAGTCTGGGATAGTTACTCCCGCATAAACAGCTTCATGGAACCAGTTGGTAATGTGTGTTTTTGTGTTCACAGCTGCAGAGAAGTACGACACACTTGCTGAGTCTGGGATAGTTACTCCCGCATAAACAGCTTCATGGAACCAGTTGGTAATGTGTGTTTTTGTGTTCACAGCTGCAGCACTATCAACACTACAGCACAGGCCTCCTCTCCACTCACGACCCATTCTACGAGCAGCAGCGCCACCTACTGGGCCTCAAGAAAAAGAAAATCAAGGAAGAGAAGAAATGTAAAGGTAAGCCTAAAGAACAAAAGAGGACGACAGTAGCTGTTTTCTAGTCACATGAATACTCATTCTTCTTCTGTTTACATAGCCAAGAAAAAGATGAAAAAGAAGAAGAAACGAGGAGAGGAGTTCTCCATGGAGGGACGGCCACACGTTACTAAAATTTTTGCCAAGTTTTCTCATGATGCACCTCTTCCCATGATCAAAAAGAAGCACTTAACCATTGAGCAGCTCAATGCTCGTAGACGAAAGGTCTGGCTCACAATTGCCAAAAAAGAAATCCCAAAGGTACAGGCATTTTTCTTGGTCATCAGTTTGGAATCCCATTGAGCTTTGTGACACGCACAATATCTGTTTCTTCTGTTCCTGCTTTAATCTGTTTTCATTGTCTCATTTCAGGCGTTTAAACAGAAAGTCTCGGCAAGGAACTTTGTTTTAACCAATGCCAGAAAGGTGAGAGGTGTTTATTTTTTGCATACACTACCAGTGAGGTTGGTAAGAATTTGAAATGTTTTTGAAAGAAATCTCTCATGCTCACCGAGGCTGCATTCATTTGGAAAAAATGGAGTAAAATTCAGTAATATTTTTGAAATATAAATACAAATTTTAGCCATATTTTCTAGTGGTCGACCGATATATCGCCAAGGACGATATATCGGCCGATATTTGGCATTTTCCAAATATCGGCATCGGCGATAAGTTTTTCTGTTAGGCCAATGCATTCGAGGTGGGACTTTTATTTTGACGGCGCTGAGAGCGGCAGCGCCTGCGCACACAGTGCTCACATTCTCCCGCTTGTTCGCCGTCATCGTTAACAGTTCTGTCTAATACGGATAGAAGTCTGTCTAATAATCCGATAGAACTGTTAAACAAAGGAATTAAAATGTATACAAACAGTATTATAACGATTGCTTTTATATTATTAGTCATAGAAAGGCAAACATTATAATACTTTCTCATTTGCCGTCAGCATTCAGCAAATACGCATTTACATAATTTAAACAAATCTTTGAATGGCTAATGAATCGGCTGTCAAAAAAACAATATCGGTCAACCACTAATATTTTCACATGATCCTTCAAAAATCATTCTAATATTTTGATTTGGTGCTCTAGCAACATTTATTATCATAATATTGTTGATCTACTTAATATTTTTGAAGATATTGAAACATTTTTCAGGATTCTTTAATGAATACAAACTTAAAACAGAATTTATTTGAAACAGAAATCTTTTGTAACATTGTAAATATCTTTACTGACACTTTTGATCAATTTAATGCATCCCTGCTGCATAAAAGTCAAAATCTTACTGACCCTAAACATTTGAATGATAGTGTATAGTGTGGTCAAAATTCTGAGACAACACTGAAAATCTGCCATTAAAAATGCATGTGTACACTTGTCCAGTTGGCCCATCAGTGTATGCGTGAGGTCCGGAGGGCTGCGATCCATGCGCAGAAGAATTGCAAAGAGACTTTGCCACGGGCACGCCGCCTCACCAAAGAGATGCTGCTGTACTGGAAGAAGTATGAGAAGGTGGAGAAGGAGCACCGCAAGCGAGCTGAGAAAGAGGCTCTTGAGCAGCGCAAACTTGATGAGGAGATGCGGGAGGTATCAATACATATGCACTAGAAATGATATTTCGCTGAGAATCACTTCCTAAAACATTGTCCTGACAGTTCTTCCTGTGTGTCCCGTCAGGCTAAGCGTCAGCAGAGGAAGCTTAACTTTCTGATCACCCAGACAGAGCTGTATGCTCACTTCATGGGGGGCAAGCAGGATGCTGGGGGAGACGGCACAGAGGAGGAGATCCTGCGCAAGCTTGAGGACAACACCTCCCAACGGCAGATTGACATCGGTGGAGGAGTTATGGTCAATGTCGGCCAGGAGGACTATGGTATGATCTTTTTCTGTCCCTGATAGATGTTATCAAAATGCGTATAACAATCATATGCATTTTAGAGTCAATTTTCATGCTGTCCTTTTGCAGATAGTGAATATTACAAGTCTCAGGCCCTTAAAAATGCAAAAGAGGCATACCAGATCCACCAGGCCAGAGTAAGTGGGAGTACCTTTGATTTACATTATACATGTCTATCTTAATGAATTTTGGCTGGAAATTATTACAATGTCCCTTTTTTTGTTCTGTAGACCAGGTTGTTTGACGAGGAAGCAAAGGACAGTCGCAGTGCCTCTCTGCACACGGCTAGCGTGTCTGGCTCTGGCTTCGGCGAGAGCTACAGCTTATCAAACCCATCTATTCAAGCAGGCGAAGACATCCCCCAGCCCACCATCTTCAATGGGAAACTTAAGGGCTACCAGCTCAAAGGCATGAACTGGCTGGCCAATCTTTATGAACAGGTGATTTTTGATGCTCTCTTATGGTTATTTATACATACACTAGCATTCAGAAGTTTGGGTTAAAGTTTAATCAAGATTATTTTAAGGAACTGATATTTTTATTTAGCAAAGATGCATTCGATTGATCAAAAGTGACAGTAAACACATTTATAATGTTAGAAATGTTTTCTTTTGAACTTTATATTAGAATGATTTCTGAAGGATCGTGTGACACTTAAGACTGGAGTATGATGCTGAAAATTCAGCTTTGCCATCACAAAAATGAATTATATTTTAAAGTATATTAAAATAGAAAACTTTCATTTTAAATTGTAATAATATTTCACAATATTGCTGTTTTTACTGTATTTTTGATAAAATAAATGCAACCTTGGTGAGCATAAGAGACTTATTTCAAACACATGAAAAATTTTTACAGACCCCCTAACTTTTGAACAGTAGTTTATATCTTATCTTTCCATCATGCCTGTGGACTTTTTAAAGATGATTTATGTCTCTGTCTGATTGTCTCTCATAGGGCATTAATGGCATTCTGGCAGATGAGATGGGGCTTGGAAAGACGGTTCAGAGCATCGCTTTACTGGCTCATCTGGCAGAGGTAAGGACTGACATTCCAAGTTTTCTGAAGCCATGCAGCAGCTTTGGGTGAGGGACAGACTGAAAATTAAATAGTTACGCACTGAAAAACTTGCCATTCATCCTAGCTTTCCTTAATGAAGACATTTTAAATGTTATTTTAGTATTAGCAAATAACAAACAGTAATACTTGTACTACTACGAATGAAAAATCTCAATTTTAGTTTTCCCAGAGCATTACATGTATATGCTCTCTCCATCCCTTTGTATCATCTTCAAGCCAACAGATTTCACTTGAAAGATACTGTATTTCCCAATCTCTAGGCTCTCAGGTCGAAAATCTGGAAAAGGTTTATTTTTTTGGAAATATGAGACTAGCGTTTTAAAAGAAAACAATTCTCTGTTCTGCTTTCCTGTGCTATCATATTCATTTCTCCCAAACAAACCCCTGACACCACAAATCAGTTATTTGGCATCAGTGTGAACCCTCCAGCTGTCTCCGCTGCTCTGCGTGACTTCCAGGGTTTGCGAAAAGAGGAGGATACAGAGTTTTGGTATTTGATATGAAAGTGTAGCGCTGTGGGCCCATAGGAAGCCATGGTAGCATGTTACCTCGTTCTTCAGTTGTTTCCTGTTTTGACCCCTCTCTCCTCTCTCTTTCTTTCCCACCATCTCCATCCCTTTCCCCCTCCGCTGTCTGCACCTGTTTGGCTTATTTTGTGTTCGTGTGCTCTATGGGACAGAGGGAAAACATCTGGGGACCCTTCTTGATCATCTCCCCAGCCTCAACACTCAACAACTGGCATCAGGAGTTCTCCCGCTTTGTCCCCAAATTCAAGGTGAGTGTGTTAGCTGTGCAGGGAAACACCTGCAGCCGTGGAATCCTTTTTACCACTCTCTCTTGCAGTGTGTTTTTTCTTATCCTTTGCATATTTTTGCTGTAAGGAAATGAATGACAGATTACTGCACTTCTGGTCTAATTTTTGTAATCCTTAGGGGGCAGTGTTGTATCATTTATAGCGTGTTCCACTAATGTCAGCAACCTAAATATTCATTCCCCTTCAGTCAGATTAATCTCACAAATCATCTGTATCTGAAATTCCAACCAGAAAAACTTTAGGAATATCAGAGTGCTGAACAATAATTATTTCTCTTTGTTGGCCAGGTCAGGATTTATACTAGCCCTGCTAATGTATTCACTGGCCCTGCCACAATTTATTTTTAGCAACATATTTTTGTGTATCAGAAGGATATGTTATGTTAAATTTGTTTAATTTGTGTAATAACTGGAAATTATAGAGATATAATGTAACTTAATGAAAGCTATAACTTCAAACACATACTTTTACTTTCTTATTCTTGCCCAGCTTAATCAGTCCATCCTTATTGTTGAGCCCTGAATAGTTCACATAATACACCTTGTAATGAAGTTAAGATTATGAAAAGTATGTGCATATATGTTTTATTTCAAGAGTTTTACATCTTTATTTAATTTCATCAGGCAAAGACAAATTTCAAATAATATTTCTTATGTAATCATTGCAATCTTGTCTCATTCTGTCTTGCAGGTGTTACCGTACTGGGGGAATCCTCATGATCGTAAAGTCATTAGAAAATTTTGGAGCCAGGTAAACATTTCATAAGAATATTGCTTTAAAATATCAGATGAATTGCAATCTACTACTTGAACCATATATTATCCCTTTTTGGCTCCTGTAGAAAACTCTGTATACCCAGAATGCACCGTTTCATGTTGTCATCACCAGTTATCAGCTGGTGGTGCAGGATGTGAAGTATTTCCAGAGGGTGAAATGGCAGTATATGGTTCTGGACGAGGCCCAGGCACTGAAAAGCAGCACCAGGTAATTAGAACTCGATTAGTACTTTTAAAATAGCAGCTTTTAAAATGTTTACTTTACACACATATACACTATATATCAGTGGTTTTAAAATGAGGAGGCAGTTTTATATATATATATATATATGTATATATATATAAAACATAAAAAAAGAGAACAAATATAATTCTATTTAGTATTTTATTAATATAATTTTTTATTTAATTTAATATTTTTAATACTAATTATACATTTCATAGTGTTTTTATGCATTTTTATATTTATTCCAAAATAATAACTAAAGGCAGTAACAATTTGAACAATATTCTGGAAGCTAAGAATAAACAATAGCCTACTTCTACAGCATTATTAAAATCAAAAGTTGTGTTTGTTAACATTTGTTTATGCACTGTGAACTAACAATGAACAACTGTATTTGTATTAACTAATGTAAAGAAAGATAATAAATATTGTAATAAATGTTCATTGTTTGTTCATGTTAGTTAACTCATTAAATGACACCTTGTAAAATGTTACCAATATTTTTTATTTGTGAACTTATGTTCAGCTGTTCTTTTTAATAGTCAACTTATTTCAGGTAATCGCCATAAAAGCTCTGTAAACACTGCCACAGACACGAAGATATATCTTTCATTTCATCAAGCTGAATGCTCACTAAAACTGACGCAGTCATCACGTTTTCAGATTTCAAGTTTTATTTTGACTAGGGCTGGGAATCGATTCCGAGGCGTTGGGAATCGAGAGTCGATTCCATCAAAGGGAATCGACTCCTCATTCAGAGCCCTTTTCAGTTCAACAAAGCTTATCTATAGACTATGGGTGCCTCTCAAACAGAAGGCTGCATCCTAGGACCTGGCTTGTCCACATTTTTGAGCGCTGAACGACAGAATAGATCATGACGTGATCAAGGGTCTTGATCTCATTTCCATCTAAAATACTTTTTTTTTAAACATTTCTATCAGCCAATGATAATTATAAAAGAAAACGTCCCGAGCATAGATCAGTGGCTGAGAGCGCATCTGATTGACAGATAAACCACGAACTCTTATCAGTTATTGTTAATGTTCTGGTTGTTTTGTTTCAGTATACAGTTTGTTAATTTTGTGCAAAGCATACAGTCAAAGTAAACTCCATCATTCAGCTGAACTGTGCACATTTATTTTAGACACTTCATGTCATGTTCAATTCATGCCATAAACGCATGTCCCTGCTGAGCTGTGGGCTATGACTAATTTCACGGGCAAAGCAGACAATTCTACGACCTTTATCCTGCAGTCATGGTGAGATTATAAATTCCTTCAATCTAAAAAAAAACAAGAATAGAAAACAACAGTGAGGAATCGATTCTTGGAATTGATTCCAGAACCAGGAATCGGAATCGGACTCGATTCCAAAAATGTCGGAATCAAACCGCCCTAATTTTGACGTGACACAAAGTAGTGGTATCTAAGCGGGAGTGTTGTTTACTTACTTTATAATTAGTCAATAACGCCATCATTTGCACGAAAACAAGAGGCAGGATTTATCACACGAACCAATCACATCCAATCACAACCGATCATATCCAATTATAGCACGATGGAGACATTTCCTCCTCTCACGTGACTTTCACCCATTCATTTCAATGAGCCTCCAGAAAAGTCATGGCATGCTAAGGGGTCTCTGTAGAAAGTTAATGGAACGAAGGGAGGCAATCCTCCGCTTTAACTTTACCTGTGAGTGCCGCTGTTGGACGGTATTACTTTGTAAAAACTAGTGACTTTTAGACTTTTAATATCATATTTAATCATATTTGCGCTGTTTTATTTTTGTAATATCGATTATTTTCTCATCCAACTTTTTGAGGAGACACTGCCTCCCTTGCCTCCTCGGAGGAAACGCCCCTGCTATATACATTATATATATATATATATATATATATATATATATATACACACAAACGTAATTTTTGGAATAACAAGATGATTGACTGCAAAGCATATGGGATTATTACATACAAACAAATCTTGATAATTAATAAATGAATGAAATGAAATAAGCTTAACATAAAAGTATAACTGAAAATAATTATAACAAAAATATAATTTTAATACAGTTCCATGTACGAATAGAATATTACACAGAGTATTTACTTAAAAACACTATCACTGTCACACTGCTGATAATCTTAAAATAGCCAACAATAGCCAGTTAATCACTGTATTTTCCTGCGAATATAGCTCCAAAATGTGAAAATCTGGTTGTCTAACTGATACGTATCCTTGATTGAACCTTTCAACAAGGGAAAAAGAGCTTCTAAAAAAGCTCCAGACAGTCTCCAGTACTGGTGCATCTCAGATTTTCCATGTTCCCGTCCTCATAGTCAGTGCAGTGACACTATGTCTGGACTGGAACCCTTCAGAGAATGAGGGCCTCTCGAGCTCTGAGTGTGAGTTTGTGCCTCTCTGGAGATGACAGCACATGTGCCAGCAGCTTCTGTTGTGGTGGAACATGATTTATTGCCCAATCGGAGTCTCAACAGGGTGCCAGAGCAGCTTTCATGAGTTCTTAAGTCTCTAAAGTCCCCATAATTAATGAAAGACTTAACCAAGTCTGAGAAGTGAGCTCTGAAGAGAATACCTATAGGATTCAGAGTTCAGCATTGAGTGTTGATGTGATGTCGCAAGTTATATCCTCCTTGATTGGGAGGTCTTAGTAGCTGTGTCTGGTTCTTCTTGGCAGTGTCCGATGGAAGATTCTCCTTCAGTTCCAGTGCAGGAACCGCCTTCTGCTAACAGGGACGCCAATCCAGAACACAATGGCCGAGGTGAGTGTATTCATGTGAGACCTTGTTTGAGAGTCCACGTGTGTGAGTGAAAAACCTGACACCGTTGTTCTTCCTCTCAGTTGTGGGCCCTGCTTCACTTTATCATGCCGACTCTGTTTGACTCTCACGAGGAGTTCAACGAGTGGTTCTCCAAGGACATCGAGAGTCATGCTGAGAACAAATCTGCTATTGATGAAAGTCAGTCAACTCTTGTGTTTATTTCTGTTTAAGTTGTTGTTTACTGTTCATTTGATCTCCAAGCAGGTTGCAATATGTGTTAGGGTGGAACAATGCAGTCAAATAAATTATTTAAAAAAAATTAGATTAAAAAAAGTTTGTGATGACAAATATGGATGTTAATGTGAGAAAGACAGGATAGAAAGTTTGAAGTAGATTAAAAAGCTTGAAGTTTGAAAGTTTTTTAAATTGAAGTAGTTTTAAAAGCCATCCTAGTCTATTCTCCTTCTAGTCTGTCAGATAGATAGACAAGTTTTATCATGTTGCTAGCATATTTTAGCATGTTGTTAGGCTTTGCTTTTATGTTTTGGCATTTAGCTAGCGTGTCCTAAGCTAGATGTTAGGCTTTGCTACTGAGGAGAAGTTTGTATCAGAAAATTAATACAGTTAAATCAAAGAAGAGTATGTTGGCTTTCTCAAGCCAACATAATTAAGTTATTATATATTATTTGGGATATCAGCTGCAATATGTTTTAATAACATTTAACATTTAATATTGAAACAGCAGCACTCATGCTGAGCTAGCAAAGCCTTCACGTTTTGCTCATGTTCTGCTGTCATTTGACATGATTTACCCTTTCAGACCAACTTTCCAGATTGCACATGATCCTAAAACCCTTTATGCTGCGCAGAATAAAGAAGGATGTGGAGAACGAGCTCTCTGACAAGGTGATGTCCTATAGCCTCTCAGACAGAATTATGGTTTCATACCTAATATGTCTATGTATGTGATATTTATGTTGCTTATTTTTCATACCTGCATCTCAGATTGAAATCTTGACATACTGCCAGCTGACCAGCAGACAGCGGCTGCTCTACCAGGCTCTAAAGAACAAGATCTCCATCGAGGATCTGCTGCAGTCATCAATGGGCACGTCCCAGCAGGCCCACAGCACCACCAGCAGCCTCATGAACCTTGTCATGCAGTTCAGGAAGGTGAGGCCAGGTTTTCAGCTTTAAAGGGATAGTCCACCCAAACATGAAAATTCAGTTTGAAACAACAATAGGGTGAGTAAATGATGACAAAATTCTCATTTTTGGGTGAAC
This sequence comes from Sinocyclocheilus anshuiensis, assembly GCF_001515605.1. NCBI lineage: Eukaryota > Metazoa > Chordata > Actinopteri > Cypriniformes > Cyprinidae > Sinocyclocheilus > Sinocyclocheilus anshuiensis. Next base: position 1,478,656 of record NW_015553274.1, read on the forward strand.
TATCCCTTTAAAGCCTGTGAGACCTTTACTGTATATATAGTGAAGAAGCTGTTTTTCATTCAGCATTTCACAGCATGTTGTTCTCATCTTTAAAAGGTTTGTAACCACCCAGATCTGTTTGAGCGTCAGGAGATACGCTCGCCTTTCCACATGTCCCTGAAGCCCTTCATCATGTCCAAATTTCTGTTCCGACACGCCATCATCTGTACGTCTGACCACGGAAAGACCAAGTGAGTAGATCTCAATGAAGCTCCCAGGTTTACTGTACCTCCCTTAAAGCCCGTTCACACCAAGGATGATAACTACTGTATAAAGTTAACCATTGTAATTCTGTAAGAATAGGGAAGTGCACACCACAAATAGACACGAAGGAACAATATTGTTGGGTTAACTAGTTGGAAGAAAGAGTGTTTTTTTTCTTTTCTTTTCCAGCTAATGAACGATAAAACATATTTAGCCAATCAGAACAATTAAAGCAGCAGACAACATGCAGTTGTGCTCAAAATTATTCATACCCTTGGTAAATATGAAGCCTACCAAAGAAGGCTGTGAAAATAAATCTGCATTGTTTATCCATTTGATCTTTCATTCAAAATAAAAAATATATATATAACCTTTAATTGAAGTTAAAAAAAAAGTGAAAGTGGGGGAAAATCACATTATGAAAAAAAAATATTTTTCTCTAATACACAATGGCCACAATTATCAGTACCGCTAGAAATTCTTATGAGTAAAATATCTCTAAAGTATATTCCCATTCATATTTGCATTTAAAACATATAAGTAAAAACAAATAATATAATTCTGATGTGCAGTAAAAGATTTTTGAGTTTCACTTATTAGAAAGCAGCTGTAAGAAAATGAGCTAAAGCATTGAAAATTCCCAGTTCCACCATCAGGGCAATAATTAAGAAGTTCCAATCAACTAAAGATGTTACAAATCTGCCTGAAAGAGGACATGTGTCTATGTGCACGGTGAGGAGGTGAGTTTGAGTGGCCAAAGACTCTCCAAGGATCACAGCTGGTGAATTGCAAAGAATAGTTGAGTCTCGGGGCAGAAAGCCTCAAAAAAATTTTTTTCATTAATTAAAATTAATCAAACAGAACCTATATCAGCACGTTGTTTGGGAGGGGTTCAAGAAAAAAAATCAAGAAAACAAAATGCTCTCATTCAAAAACAAACATATAGCGTATTCAGCTGTCATACTCTACTTGAACTTCAAACAGGACTGGGTTCTATGGTCAGATGAAACTAAAAAAATGAGCTTTTTAGCAGCAAACACTCAAGATGGGTTTGGTGCAAACAGGGATAAAAAGTACCCCATGTGTACAATGAAATATACTGTTGTATCTTTAATGTTGTGGGCCTATTTTTCTGCCGGAGGTCCTGGATATCTTGTTCAGATACATGGCATCATGGATTCTATCAAATACCAACAGATAAAAACTCAAAACCCGACTGTCCCTGCTTGAAATCTTATAATGGGCCACGGTTGGATTACCTATCAGGGCAATGATCCAAAAAAACAAACAAACAAACATCAAAATCAAAACAAAAATGAGCACAAAACGAAGGTTCTGCCATGGCCATCCCAGTTCTCTGACCTGAACCCTACAGAAAATGAGTGTGGTGAACTGAAGAGGAGAAGCACCAACATGGAGCTGGGAATCTGAAGGGTCTGGAGAGATTCTGGATGAAGGAATGGTCTCTGATCTCTTGTCAGATGTTCTCGAACTCATCAGGCATTAGGTGAAGACTCAGAGCTGTTATCTTGGCAAAAGGAGGTTGCAAAAAGTATTGAATAAAAGGGTATGATTAATTGTGGCCAATATGTATTAGACATTTATTTCATAATGAGATTTTACCTCCATTTTAAATTCTTATTCTTCAATGAAAGGTTAGATTTGTGTAAATTTTTTAAATAAAAGATCAAAAGGATTAACAGTGCAGATTTATTTTCACAGCCTTCTTTGATCATATTTACCAAGGGTATGAATTATGTTGAGCACGACTGGAACTGCAGCATGCAATTATAATTTATAGTTCTTCTTATAGTTATCATTCTTTACATGTACAAACCTTTAGGGTGATTCTTAACCAACTGTGTGGCATTATTGATCGAATCAAAATGCTGTTATACAACGTGTGTAATAGCTTTTACAAGCGTTTTTTTTTTTATTATTAAACTCATTGTTTTAATTGTTCTCTCACTCCTCAGCCTGAAGCAGACTCTGCTCTCTCCGTTCTCTGCTCAACATATTCAACAGTCCTTGTTTCACCGAAAAAGTAAGTCTCTATTATTCAACAAATATATTCTGATTTTGTAATTTCAAAACTTCTCTATTTTCTGATCATATGTTCAATTGTTACAGCTGACGATGAAGGCAGCAGCTATTCTTTCCTGCGTTTCATTGATGTGTCTCCTGCTGAGATGTCTAACATCATGCTTCAGGGGACTCTAGTGAGGTAAGTTATACCACACTCACGTCAGTCAGAGAATAATAAGTTAAAATACACACTTCCTCTGAATTAGGATAGTTCACTTTAGGAATATTCTGTTGCATGGTATGCATAACCATGCAACAGAGCATTCCTAAAGTGAACTATCCTAAGCATAATTCTAATAAGAACTGAATATATCAATAGGAATCTAATTATTGCCACACTTGGATGCATCACTGAGTGCATTAAGGTGAGATTTGGGTGTGTGTTTCCTATGGCAAACAAACGCATCTTAAAATAAAATCTCCTCTTTTCTCAGGTGGTTAGCAGTATATCTGTCCTTCAAATCGGCCTACCGGCTCCACCACAGCCGTCTGTGGGATGAAGAGGTGGAGGAGAACGAGGCTAAAGGGAGAGCCCGGCTAGGAAAGCTGTGTCTTTCACACAGAGATCTCATCCTGTGGCTTAACCGGCCAACATCTTTCCCAAATGTCCACAGCAGTCCTATTCTACAGGTGAGCTCTGACCTTCTTTTTCTTGCTTTGTCATATGATATACTAGATGCCTTCATCACCATATGCTAGTGGTTCTCAACGTTTTTGACTCCAAGGCCCCCCCTTTGTCCAAGACTATTCGACGGCCCTCCAACCTAAGATGATATAGACCTCTGGTACTTCTGTTGTAATAAAAATAAATAAACTCAATAATATGATGTCAATTTAATGTTGTACATTTAATTTTATAGTTAATAAAATTGATTTATTTAAAACAATTATTTTACATAATTTGACAAATGTTTACTTTTGACAAATAATTTGACAAATATTTATTTATTTATTTTTGCAGTTTAATTAAGATGATTTTACTATAAATAAATTCTACTAATTTTAACATTTATTGGGCCCCTCCTGGAGGTTTCATGGGGCTACTTAGTAGGCCATGGCCTCCTTGTTGAGAACTTATAACAAAGCATATGCTGTCATTTCTAAGCGTTCTTTTGTCAGAACCGTGTCAGATTACAAAAGTTAACTTTTTGTGTGAATGGTCCCCCAGACTTCTCATTATTGGCACAAATTCTGGTCGAAAGGTATGTCCAAAAATATTAAGTACTGGTTATTTCTCAGGCATAACTCAAAAGACAGCATGGAACAGTTCTGCTTTTAGATGTCTAGTTAACGTGCTCTAAACAAAACGGAATATCTTCCAAATATTTGCTTGCACAAACTTTGGCGTGTTTCTTTGTTCATAGTATTTCTTGCGTTTGGAGTTTAGTGTATGAGGGTGCAGGTCTGCTCTTGCCTTGGGTTACCCCACTGAACCAGATTGAATGACCCTCATCTTTCATTAGCGGCAAGGGCTCAGATTTCATTATGGAAACCTATTTCCACTCACCCACAAGACACTCCAGTGTTGCTGTATATCAAATGCTGATGGGAATATCAAAGGTCCAAACTGATTATCGGGAAAAAGAAAGATGATAGAGGAAGTGGTGCTGGATGTCCCAGTCCAGAAGCTACAGTGTCGTCCCCTGGAGGCCAAACAGCAGCAGGGGTTAACCTGCAGTTTGGCGTGCTGGCGTGCGTTCAGGCTACGGTCAGGGGAAGCTGTGTGTGCAGAAGGTGCTGACTGAGGTGTAATATTATCCACTTCCCACTACAGCTTTTGTACCACACAAGCGTCTCCTAGCTGCACTGGGGCATGGATGGGGAACACGATACCACAACAATCAGCTCCCCATGTGGACTGGCCCATATCGAGCACTCAAGGTTGTAAAGAACCTTAAACTATACTAACCAGTTACAAAAGTGAAAGAACCTGCCTTTTTCTGCAATTTCAGATCTTCCACAGACTCAATTTGGAGCGGCTCAGTTTTCTCCAAACATTGCAACATATTGTGATTTTGAGTTGTAAACCAAGATACTCAGCAAAACTGATTCCCAGTCCCTAAATTTAAGCTGGCAGTCTGTGATTTGTAAGTAATCACGTAGTGCTGAATGTGAAGCGAGGGATCCTCCTCTCAGAGGTGCTCTGTGCAGATGGAGCTGATCTGTGTGTTGTTGTATGGTAATTAGTGTTTCATGTATTTGTATCAGTCAGTATGCAGCCGCAGGCAGCAGTGCTGTGAGAATCTCAGAGCTCTGGATGTGGATCATATTGATGTCTCATCTGTGTTTGTTCGGTCACTCTCACTGAGGTCTTGGCTAGAGTTTCAAGCCTGCGCTTTATGAAACGAGACATGAGCACTCCTGCTGAGACTGCAGTACCTACCTTTCTTTCTTTCTTTTTCTTTTCCTTTGTCGTTTTTCATTGTTTCAGTCGTACTTTGGTCTTTCTTTTCTTCTTTCTCTGTTTTCATTATTGTTTTCTTGCTTGCTTTTTATTCTTTCTTTTGTTTTTTCATTTATTCTTTTTTTCTTGGATTTTTGTTCTTTCATTTTATTTTTTCTGTTTATTTGTTCTTTCACTGTCTCACTTGTTGTTCTTTCATTTTGCTTTCCTGTCATTTTTTTTTTTCCTTGCCTTTTCTGTGTTTTTTTCACTCATACTTGATTTTTGCTTGATTTCCCCCCTATTGTTCCATCTTGACTTTATTTTTGTTCCTCTGTTCTCATAATCTTTCTTGCACTCTTCCATTTTTCTTTCTCCATTCCTTTGTTCTTTTAGTTATTGCTGTCGTTTTGCTTGCTTTTGATTTTTTAATTTCCTTTCTCTCATTCTTTCTCTCTTGATTTTTCTTTTTCTTTCTTTCTTTCTTTCTTTCTTGTTCTTTTTGACTCTCATTCTTTGCTCACTTTCTCTTTTCTTTCTTTCTCATCACATGTTTTTCACACCTCATCCATCATTAGCTCACAACCTCCTCTAAATGAAGTTGACAGGTCTGTTTATTCTTGTCACTTGTGTGGATGCAGACAGGAAACAAGCAGATATATAGGCTGGACTTTATGATTCATGTGGGTCATTAGAGCTGTAGTTCGGACTGTGACCCCCGTCTGAATGTCTGTTACCACCGTGGTCTCATTTAGGGTATCACTTCTGTTCAGAGTGACCTCTTGGCTTGTGACAAATGGAGCTGATGAGATGGGAGTTGGGTTTACATTAGATAACTCATTGTAGAGAGTAGGGAGATCACTAGGAGGTGCTGCAGGCCCATGTTCTCCTTTGTGACAAATTCACACGTAGTGCAGAAAAACGGCCATCCTCACACACACACACACACACTCAGTCATACGTGTTGACATTTTGACAGTATGTGATTTAGTAGGGTGTAATATGCTATACTGACTTTTATTTTTCTTTCTTTCCTGCAGGATTTAGTGTTCACGTCCACAGGGTCTTCGCTGATCTGTCACCCTGACGTGGTCATCCACAGCAGACGCACATCCGTTCAGACATTCAGACCGTGCCAGCCTACCCAACCACCCAAGTTTTTGCTCCCCGTCACACCCAGGGTGAGAAACACATAGCCTTTCCCTCAAAAAAAAAAAAAACATCTTAGTGGACCATATTGATTGCCACTACTTCCACTCAGTTTAGCGGTTTGAAATAAATCCAGATTTCTGTATGCAGTAACTCTGTTTTCAATATCCAGTAACACTTTGGCAAAAGTCAGAAACTCATCAACATGGATTTCTACTGAGGGTAGTCAGATGCTGACAGGGATCTCCCGCTGTCTCAGCAACAAACTTGCTATCCAAAATGAAAGACTTGTTCTCTGTGTGGCCCTCAGTACAAGCCTGGTTTATTTATCCTCTTTGACCCCCTGACAGATCTTCTGCTCAGCTGATAATGACCCCGGTGGAGAGTAACCAAACAACACAAGCCCACCAGTGAGAAATCAGAGGTCTTGGTTAAGGGCTGCTTCTCTGACTGTGAATACACAGCCCATCAAAACCCACAACGCTGTTTGGGATAGTCTCAAGCTTGGGGATATTATTGAGATATTGTGAATGTGAATTCATGTCTTTGGTATTGGAGGAAACGTGGTAGTTGAGACTTACAACATCATTTGCTGGTTCAAGATCAACATTCCTTTTAAACAATTCTAGCAAAACAATTACATGTACATTATCCTTAGTTTTACTTCTTAATCTTTTCATATAATAATAAAAGCGAAATAGTCTATTGATTCCATTTTAATTCTCATTTTAAAATACTTTTTATAATTATAATTTTATTTATATAATGATATTATAATTTGTATGTTTACATATTTTTATTAGATTTCTATAGTTATTTATGTAACTAATAATATAATAGTTATTGTTTTATTATTTTATTTATATAAATAATAATGTCAGAATGTATTATTGTATTATGTACTATTTGTATTATAATTTTATTTATTATAATGAAGTAATTAAATATTTTAATATATTTTATAGTATTTTATTTTATAAAGCTAATTATATTATAACTCTTCTATATTCTTATTCTTCTTATTTAATTATAATATTATAATTTTATGTTTTATTCTCTTAGTTTTCTTCCTTGTTTTCCCAGTTTGAACCTCAGCTCTTTTCCTAACCCTAAACATGTCCCACCCTTTAAACCAGAGATGATTTTACCTTTTATCAAATGACACTTTGGTCAGAATCTTTTTTCAAGCCCTTAAGCCTAACCGTAACCCTAAACCTAATCTGAAAATCTGATTGGTAGATAGCAAGGTTGTTTGAGATCCAGCAAAAGACGGCGAGCCAGGAAAACTTCCTACTTAAGCTAGTCAAGATATTAATCCTTTATACGTGACCAGTGTGGTTGTACTGAATCATGTCTGCAACGTTAATGGCTCAGTCATATATGAGAAACTTTTCTTTTTCCTCCAACATCTGCTGTTAACTTTGCTAATGTGAGGCTATCTCAGTGTTATCCCAGCCCCAAGAGTCGGGATTGTGTCTAGCCTCATGGCCACGCTGTGAGAATTGGCACCGGCCCCTAGGCACCAGGGGCATATGGGCACTGTGGGAAAGTGATAAGATAGATTAGTTGCCTTTTTTCTCTTTATTCATGAGGGACTCCTGACCCTGTTGGCTTTTTATGGCCACATCTGCGTGTCCGCACTCCTATTGGTCAGCTGTTCGCTACAAAACTGGAAGCCTGGCCAAAGCTGAGCTGTTTTTCATCAGAGATAAGAATGAAAGGAAGATAATATCATCCGCTTGTCAGCACGCCATAAAATTCTCCATAAAGCTGAAAGAGGGATAAAGCGAGAGGGAGAGAAAATAAATGGCCAGTGGAAGGGATTGTAAGCGGTGTGAGTCACTACAGGAAATGGTCATCTGTTACTCAAAGGCCTGTTAGCGCTGTTAGCACCGCTGACCTCTGCCACGCTTTCCTGCCAGAGCGGCGGGGTTCGGACAAAATGTCAAAAAGACAGGGTTGTGCGTGCCTGTGTGTGTGTGCACGTTCAACAACTGGAAATGATTCTTCTCCCCCCTTCAAGCTCCAATTTGTTTGGTGTTTGTTAGTGATAAAAAAACTGAATTGGGAAATAGATGGCAATTATCTGGAGGAAAGACACTTTGATATTGTAAACAGCCTCAGAGGTGTTGACTGAGGGATTTTCTTCTTTCCCTAGGTGACTTCAGTTCCCATGGAACGCTATTGTGCAGATCGCAGTGCCGAGTATGAATGGAGGTTAATACGAGATGGAGGGAGTCTCATTGCTAAGCAGTGCTTCCTGTACGGATCCCCCGAGCTGGCTTGCGCCTGGGCTCAACGCTCTCAGGCCTTCCTCCCTCAGAGCCCAGGGGGCGTCATGGCCTTGCAGCAAAGACACGGCTGGTCTTTCATAAGGATTCCAGGTAGGTGAAATCCTGGGTGGGAGTTAGCGTGCGTGTGTTTGTTTATGTTTGCTCGTGTGTAAAAGCGGTTGAGAGGTACTTCATTTTTCCAAGACGTTTGTATCCGGCTATTGTCCTTGCAAAGACATTTTCATTTAAGACAAAGGACTTTCTCACATTCATTGGTTTGATCATAAAGGTTTCGAATGTCTCGAGGGGAAGTCTACATTTTATTGAAGTTTATAATGCCCTCAGCAGCAATAACTCCCTCCTTTAGACCAAACACAAACCATAGTACTGTGTCTCAGCTCCTTATGGCAAGCCTTCAGGCCCCGAGGGACCTCATGGCACCGCTGTGCTCTGGGGCCAAAGTGCATTTCAATCAAACAAAACTCACAGAGTGGATAAAAATGAGATGGAGACCCATGGGAGAGTGCCGGAGGTCACAGGAGAGGCCACGTCTGAAGGCCAGTGCACCTCAGTCACCGTCACTGTTTTGGCACCAATGCACAGCCATTCGTCACATGTTTAGCATGACAGTTCGATAGGAGTAGTGCCAGGCAATACTTAAAGGGGTCATATGATGCGATTTCAAATTTTCCTTTCTCTTTGGAGTGTTACAAGCTGATTGTGCATAGATAAGGTCCCCGAAGTTGCAAAGACTAAAGTCTCAAAACCAATAATGATCTTTAAAAAAGCATCATATGACCCCTTTAAGACTTCATTTGCAGATAAGACAGATTTTTGCATCAGCCTGTTGCGTGAATCGTGTGCAGGCATGTTTGAATGTGCGTTCCAGTGTAATTGCTGGGAGCAGACTGGGGAAGAGAAAGAGGTCTGGGAGCGCTTGTGAAGTTGGGAGGGTAGGACAAAGCAAGGAAGTTGGACTATTGGACATTGTTTCGGCACAGCGTTAGGTAAGCGCTTTGAATGTGTATGTGTGTGTGTATCACTGTGAATGTTCATTCACAGGCTTAAGGTGTTTCAGAGCGCACTTTTCCCATTTTCTCAGAGTCATACTGTACCCAGGGAAGGAAGTGACACAAGTCTGGGACTGGGTAAGAGTCATTGAAGTATGCTGGCAGTCCCACCACTGGCTCATGGAATTAAAGGCCTACATCTCCATATAGAGACTAAATGAGGGTTTATTAGCAATAACTGGATACTGTGTTGAATGATTCCTAATTATAGTGTAATACATAGGGTGATATATATATATATATATATATATATATATATATATTTCACATTAACATTTTTTTCTCTTTTTTTATTCTCGTTTTAAATTTTTTTCTCTTTTTTTTTTCCCCTTCGTGTGTGGGGGAAAAATACTTTTTAATATATATCAAAATCAAAATGTGGCTGTATTTGTAAATCTGTAACGTAAGATGCAAATAAAAAATGACATAAGTTAAATAGTTAAATAAGTTATATAGATCAGGGATTCATAAATGGGGGGATCATATATAATTGAAAATAGGCTTAAAGTGAATGAATAAACATCAGATTAAAATAAACAAGGAAATAAATGAGTGAATAAAATACTATAAGAGTACTGTACTATAATGAGTAGAAAAAAACATGATGTAATTTCATAGACACATATTTTAGACATATTTACAATTTATTAATTTTCCAAAGTTGGGTGTTTACAAGAAACTATATAAATACTTTTTAAATTTTAGGATGGGGGTCCCTCGCATGAGGATGATAATATTTGGGTGTCTTTGACCTCTTAAAGATTGAAAACACTTAATTACATGACTTGTATCATTATAGATACATTTTTGAGTTGTATAATAAACTCATATAAAAATCAGGATGATCACACTAACAGGTCGTACATTTATTAAAGAATAGTAATAGTAGAAGAATATATATTTTTATTTACATCTTAGTTATAGAGTTATGCATACATTTATACCTGAGACAACCATCAAACAAATGTGGACATGTTCACCTCTGCCCTCTTTATAGTGCATAAACATTTACTGTACAGTGGGTATAGAAAAGAATCACTCCCCCTTAAAATAATCACATTTTGTTGCTTTGCAGCCTGAAATGAAGACGGACACAGTTTTTGTTTTATCCAGCTGTATTTACTCAGTGCAACTTATAACATCCAAGTGAAATATATAACACCAACAAAAAAAAGAAATTAATTAATTAAAAAAAAACAGAATAACTGGACAAAGTTAGACAAAGGATCATCCCCTCCTAAAAACGACTTGTAAACTCAATCAGATGGAGCTAATCACCTTCTCAATGGCACACAAAGCCATTTGACTTTCAGCTGTGATCAGCTGTGGTCATTTTGATGAGCTCAGCATGAAAAGAGTTTTCCTGGAGCATTTCAGTCCTCGGTAGTGCACCTGAAGCAAACAATCATATATGGGTGTCAAGACTCAAGGCACTGTCAAAAGATCTCCGGGATAAAGTTGTGGACAGGCACAAATCAGTAGATGGATACAAAAAATTTCAAAGGCTTTATCAATACCTAGAAGGTAAGGCAAGGTAAGGCAAGTTTATTTATATAGCACATTTCATACACAATGTTAATTCAAATTGCTTTACATAAAAGAAAGTAAAATAACCATAAAAAAATTATCAAAACAAGAAAAACACAGTGAAGTCTATTATTAAGAAGTGGAAGGTACGTCGCTCCAAACTGTATGAAAGAGGCAGGAGGAAACTGCTCAGAGAGGCTATCAAGAGGCCTACAGCAACTCTGAAGCAGTTGCAGGAATTTATGACAAAGAGTGGTCATTGTGTGCATGTGACAACAATATCACAAATTCTCCACAAATGTGGCTTCATGGGAGGGTTGCAAAAAAATAAGCCACTCCTCAAGAATGGCCACATGCAGTCACAACTGAGCTTTGCCAAAACGCACCTTGAAGATTCTGAGGCAGATGAGCTGAAATGTCTGGTGGAAATCCAATACAGCTCACCATCCAAATAACAGCATTCCTACAGTAAAGCATGGAGGTGGTAATGTCCTGTTATGGGGGAGTTTCTCTGCAGCAGGCACTGGAGCATTTGTCAGGATAGAAGGAAAAATGGATGGAGCAAAATAGTCAAATTTTTGAGGAAAGAAGGTTTACCTTCCAACATGACAATGAGCCAAAGCACACAGCAAAACTGACCACACAGCGGTTAAAGGAGAAAAAGCTGAATGTCCTTGCATGAACTAGTCAGAGCCCAGACTTAAACCCCACTGAAAATCTGTGGAATGACTTGAAGACTGCAAACGCTCACCATCAAATTTAACTGAACTTCAGCAGTTCTGTAAAGAAGAGTGGGCAAATATTGCAGTCTAGATGTGCAAAGTTAGTAGAGACAAATTTCAACAGGCTAAAGACTGTAATTAAAACAAAAGTTGGTTCAACAAAATACTGACACAAGGGGTGACCCTTTTTCCAACTCAGTGATTCTGGTTGTTTATTTGATTTTTTCTGACATGTTGGCGTTTTATCTTTCACTTGGATGTTATAAGTTGCACTAAAATTAGTAAATACAGCTGGATAAAACAAAAACTGTGTCCGTCTTCATTTCAGGCTGCAAAGCAACAAAAAGTGATTATTTTAAAGGTGGGTGATACTTTTCCATACCCACTGTATTTACTGTAACGCACACAAATTTAGCAAGATTCAATTTGACGCATATTTTTTGGAGCTGTCAACATCGGTGTGTCCCCCGTTGGCTGGTTTGTACACATGAAAGTGTTAGTGTATTGATGCTGTACCTTTCGTGTCACACTAATTGGGGGGCAGGCCACAGGAGGACAGGCTTTCTCTTACAATAGCTCTGCACATTGTTGTAATGTGACTGCTGCTTTGAGCTGTTGTTTTGAGGGAGAGGGAGAGAGAGTGAGAATGCTGCAGAACTCAGCTCACAGACAGCCTGTGGGAAACTCTGCTTTCCCTTCCTGTTCTTTCAGAGAAACTCTGCACTCCAGCAAAATGGCAGGAAATATTCCTGGCCTTTTTAATTTGGGGCCCAAACAACAGTGACTGCATAATTGTTTGTGATCTGCTCCCTCGCCCCGCCTTTCTGGCTGTGAAAAACAGTTAGGCTTCACCAAGGTGTTTAGAGAGATTATCCTTCAGTCAGATGCCCAGTCTCTCCCCCTGTTAATTATGTACAGTATGTATATATATATATATATATATATATACTGTATATATAATTTCACTTTAAAAAAATCAAGAGTATAATCACACTAATATATCAAACATTAAATAAATTAGTGATTTTTTTTACTATTATAAAATTACAATACATTTATAATACTAATTAATACTATAAATTAACTATACATTTGAACTATTTAAAAATTCCTATACTTTAAAATTTTTTTCTTTTTTGTCTGAAGCTACATTTATTTGCTAGTAGTAGGACACAGAAAATCAAGGGGAAAGAGAGGGAATATAGCCACAAACAGACTCGAACCCTGATTTCCCATTAGCTCCACTCCTCAATATATTTTCAAGACCACTGCTTATTTTGTTTTTGCAGGTCAAAGGCTGCAAAAGTCATGATGTTGACCTTTAGTGAAACGAGTTGCTTCCCATATGCAGGTCACCTTCTGGTCTACAGAGGGAGTATTTTGCTTGGTTTTAGTCTGTTTTGCCGCTCCCTTTTGTGTGAACTTCAAAAATTGGTCACATAATTCACCCCAATTGCTTCTGTGTTTGGGTTTGTGCTCAGATCCCAGGCGGGACCTGGTGAGTATAATCGATATATACGACAGCTTAATGACAGTCTCCCTCATTTGCTCGTTTCACCTCCTGTCCCAGCAAGATCTGTGGTCACTGGACTGCTGCAAGACTGTAAACATAGTGTGTGGCAAATGTGTCACATTTCATATAATCTTTACCTACAAAAAATGGCTTTAGATGGAACATCCTAACTATCCGAACCATTTCATCAGCAGCCTACCTGTGTGTGTGTGTGTGTGTGTGTGTGTGTGTGTGTGTGTGTGTGTGTGTGTGTGTTGTGTGTGTGTGTGTGTGTGTGTGTTTATTGTCTTGAATGTTTTTTGTTTTTTTACAAAGTTTAAAGGGATAGTTCATGTAATGTTGCTTTGAACCACACTGACTTTCACTGTATGGACAAAAACAGTTGAAAGATCCATCAAAATATATTTTGTGTTCCACTTAGGAAAGTTATTCAAAACAACATGAGGGTAGTGTTGTGGTACTTGAGACCGGTCTTAAGATAATTTTTTTGGAGGTCTTGGTCTTGTCTTGGTCTCAGACTTAAAGGACTCTGGATTTTATTTTAAGACCGGTCAAGACCACAACTGCAGGAATGTCACTAAGACGTCTGAATTGTTTGTTAACATCATTAATGTGATGATGTAAAAATTCCTGCTTTAAATGCAATCAATAACTTATTTCTAATTTGATTTATTTTGATACTGCTGTGTCCGGTTAGAATTTAATGGGGAATTGTGTCAAAAATCTCATAAAAATTAATACAAATAGCCCAAAAATTCAAGATATGATTGCAAAAAATGTACTTGAGATCTTGTTTTTCATATTACATAAAATAAGCTATTTTCAAGCAAAAGAGCTATTTTCATGAATATGAGCATGATTACAAAACGTGATATTGATTTTATGCAAACATTAAACAAACAAGAAGTATTAAGTGAATTACATTTTAGACACAATTTAATCAATTTTTTTTTTTTTATTTTGTTTTTCTATTTCAGCAACGAAAATAGCTCCAAACAAAGTCCAGCAATACATAGCAACTGTTGCGTTTCTGAGCAACACAGTGGTGATTCATTACTGAATAAATCAATTACTTTGATTTGAACGAATCGGATGAATAAATAATTCAGTGACTCACACATTAAGTGATTTGCTGCCAACTAGTGATTTTAGTTTGACATTCATATTCAATATATTTTTCCATCATATTTCTATATTCAAAATTTTATTTTTAAAACATTATTCTCAACAATATTTATGCATTTGTAATTGTATCAATTCAGATTGCCGCCTCTGCAGTGCAAAGATGAATTTTTTTGTTAGTGATTACATTTGTTTGGTAACAGCTCTATATAGTGTCTTATTATTCAAATTCTATTTATTGATTATATATTAGATATTTTTCAGGCAATAAATGTGGATATTTCTGATGAATTTCAGGAGTGCTGGTTCTGGGCTAAAATTCTTGGTCTTGTCTTGGTCTCAACACACTCTGGTCTTGATCTCGTCTTGGTCTTGGTTTAGGTGGTCTTGACTACAAAACTAAATTGTGATTGCATAATTTATTTGTGCAACTCTGCCCTGTTTTTAAGGTGCACTTTCACGTAGGCGAAGTTTTGCGAATTGAGTGGCAAAACAAATATTGTTCATGTTGCGCATCAGCCTCACCCCATGGCACTGTGCTCATGTTTAGGTATTGGCTAGTGGTTCTACTGGGCGCCAGTAAACACTAAAGCTAGTCTTGTGCATGCTTGTGTTGTCACCCATTGTCCTTTTTTTCAGAAGAAGCGGCCCTAAAGCTGAGATCGCTTTAATGCAAATTAGCAAGCAACGAAAAGGCAATTTAAGTAGGCAGGGGGGTTAATGAGCTCGTCCAGGGCTCTGTGACAGATTTTTAAATTGGGTCACCCTCGGGTCAGACCTGAATTCTGGACAGGAGGGATTGGATTAGAGCCAAGGCTCCTGGAAGGCCACTCTTGAGGGGTTTCCACCAGCAGGTGTGTTAAATTGATAGCGGTAACCATAGTAATGTCTGATGGCACGGCATTTGGTATCTTTGAGCTCCCCCTGTTTTGCAGTTGGAAGGTATCCTGAAAATACATGAAGCCATCCTTGATGAACTTTCATTCCAACATAACCCTCTCCTAAATCTGTTATTGTAAAATCTAAATTATGAAGTCACTCTTGTTAGTTTCCTCTGAAAATGTTTTTGTATGAGATTAGTCATGTTTGATAAGCATGTCTAAGAGTTGCTTTAGGATGAAGTAGCATGTGTCTGACTAATTGTCAGACTTGTGAAAAAGGACGTGTGGGGGGTTTGATAAGACAGGAATAGAAACACCAGAGGAGACTCTGTGGTGCCGGTGCTGTTGAGTTGTGGGTACCAACGGGTCACATCATCCCCTTAGACCACCATCTTCATCCCACAGTCTTTCAGGGCTTTATAAAGTGGGATCTGGCAGCTCTTTGCCTCATCCCTCTGACGCCAGACCCATTAGATTAGAGCTTTATAGGGAAG